>NC_053025.1:314860838-315160838 GCF_003073215.2 Triticum urartu
CATATGTTTCATGCTATGGTTAGATTTATCTTAATTCTTGTTTCGTAGTTGTAGATGCTTACAAGAGAGAGTAATCATAAGTGGGAGGCTTGTTCAAGTAAGAACAACACCCAAGTACCGGTCGACCCACATAGCATAAATGGGAGGCTTGTTGGACACTCTTACTTATCGAAAGGACTATGATTGATCCACTATACTTGTGGGTCATCACGCATTGACCTTGCCAGGCCTGTTGACGACGCCACCATGGCGCCAGACAACACCTCCTCTTCCTATGCGCGTCCATCATCACACATCCGTCGTCGAGGCCCTGCTGCACCACGCTGCTGAGACTCCACGTCATCAATGCGTAGCATGGAACGCCGCTCCACCGCAAATGTCGTCCATTAGTCCCTTGATCCTATGCATACCTCCAAAAATAACGCCCAGGAGGGATACAGCAAAAGAGCGCCGCCGTCATCTGATCGACCGATCTAGAGTTTCCCCCGGAGGTGGCAGATAGGGGTCTACAGTTTCTCCACGACGATGCTTCAAGAAGGGGATGACACAGAAAACGCCGCCATCGCTGGCCTTGAAAACGAGCCAAGAGTAGTGTTTTCACCCAGATCCGCTCGGGGAACCTCCATCCATCCTTGTGTGCACGAGACCGCCACCGATCACCGTCGCCACGCATGGAGTAGGCTGCACCGGCCAGATCAAATCTGACCGAAGGCCAGACCACACGTACAGTCGATCCATCCACCAGGCCCTCCATGTTGCCGCTGTCAAACTGAGATTTGACCGGCCGCAGAGCCGCCATCCGCTGCCACGCCACATGACCCGACCAGCCACGCCTCCACACGTCGGGGGCCCCACCCCACCCCAAGCAATGGGAGAGGAGGAGAGACCCTACCACCGCCATCTGCCCCCGGGCATAGCCCGGCAGCATCATGCGGCGGTGACGGGATAAGAGGAGGGAGTAGATTGGGGCTTGGCGACAACTAGGGTAGTGGCCCGCCCGAGTTGCTCGATGCGGGAGCGATGGGGGGAGCGATGGAGGTATTGTAACGCCCTAGACACACCCGCCGGTGGTCGTTACTCCTGACAGGATCTAGACTATCCCCACATATCAATACTAGTCTTTTTGCGCATTTTGTCCTCACTCGTGCGCACCCGGAAGCAACTTCCCGGTCAGTCACCCATCCTGAAATTACTCCAAGCTGAGCACACTTAACTTTGGAATTCTTTTCGAATGGGCTCCAGGAAAAGAAGGAATTCCTTATTGATATGAGTAGTCTATCATCCCTAATAAGCCAAGCTATCACAGGTATGCATAGACTCGAGGGACCAGTGGACGGCAAATGCCGCTCCACCGCAAATGCCGTCCACTAGTCCCTCGACGCCGCCCGAGTCGCTCGCTCGTGCCTTCGTTCCATTCAATTATGTTGTGTGCCACGACGGGTCACAAACGTCATGAACAACATGACCGCGCATCTGTCCGCAAACATCCGTGTAACCACGAGGGTCGGCTCTGATACCAACTTGTAACGCTCCAGACACACCCGCCGGTGGTCGTTACTCCTGGCGGGATCTAGAATGTCCCCACATATCAATACTAGTCTTTTCTGTGCATTTTGTCCTCACTCGTGCGCACCCAGGAGCAACTTCCCGGTCGGTCACTCATCCTGAAATTACTCCAAACTGAGCACGCTTAACTTTGGAGTTCTTTCCGACTGGGCTCCCGAAAAAGAAGGAATTCCTTATTGATATGAGTAGTCCATCATTCCTAATAAGCCAGGCTATCACAGGTATGCATAGGCTCGAGGGACCAGTGGACGGAAAATGCCGCTCCACCGCAAATGTCGTCCACTGGTCCCTCGATGTCGTCTGAGTCGCTCGCTCGTGCCTTCGTCCCATTCAATTAATAGATGCTCAGGAAAAATGAAAGTATCCCTGGAATAGCTTCTCTTTCTCTTCCATCAGGATGTCCAATGGGCCATCGCTGCTCCCATGTTTTGAAAACTTTGGAAGAATAGCACCGTGCTCAGATATAGAATCTTATTTGTATGATCTTTCATGAGAAAATTAATAGTAAGAATTTGCTCTATAGGAAATCATTCTCCCTTCCATCTGCCTGGTAGTTATGCAATTCTGCTTTGAAGAGACCGTCCTTCATCTTTTCTCAGATTGTTCCTTTGCCCTGAAATATTGGGATTACTTGATTAACAACACGAAGAGAGGCAATCAACTATGGATGAGATCATGCTCCCTGCAAGAACTTCCATCCAAATTTGCTATGGAAATTGTTATTATGGCTTGTTGGATTATCTGTATGCAGAGACACTCTAAATCAAGGCTCAGACACCTTCCATATTTTCATGGAGCAGACTACTCAGGAATAACCTCTTGCTGGTTAAGCATAGAATCAAGAGGCCTTCCTTGACTGGGTTGATCAATATATTACTTAAGCTCCAGTAAACATTTTAGGCTTTCCTAGAACTGGTGTTGGTTAACTTGGGTTCATTTTGAGCTTTTGTGTTTCTTTCTACATATTTGTTACTTTGTTTTACTTATAATACATACAGCTGGTTCATCGTTCCAAAAAAAACCTCGAGACTATGTGCTACTAGTATGTGAGACCAATCAACAGAGAGAAACCTACTGAGACCATAACACGCGGAAGAAAATCATATGAGACCGGGTCGTACACTCCGAACAGAGCGACCCATTCCATCGAACGCCACATGGATCCGCGAATCTCAAAGCAGCACTCTTATCTTCTTCCCCGTCAGGCTTGTGATGCGGCGCCGCCCGATCGATTCGTGCCACTCGATCTCCGGCTGCTCGACGGCTGAGACGCCATCCCAGCTGCAGAAGTACTTCCCGCTGGACCACACAGCACGGAGGATGCCAGCGACGGTGAGGTTCCCGAACAATGTTGGCAGCGCGATTAGGTCTTGTACGGGTGGCATGCCGCCGCCGCCGGGTGCGCTGCCGGCGAGAGCAAGGCGAAGAGCGCCAAGAAAAGGAGCAGGAGCGGTGGGAACTGGCCAATTTCAACATGGATTTACCGAGTGCAAGAAGGCAGCACGAAATAGGTGAGCACCAATTCCACAAGGTCACCGGCGAGCTTCCCAGAGCCTTCGGCTGACACCGGCAACGACTAGTGTATGTGGTATGATGGCGCTGCAGCATAGGAAGATGGCCCATTGGGAAAGAAGACAGGGATGAAGATGGGAGTGGTTGCTTTGAGATTTGGGGATCCACGTGGTGCTCGATGGAATGGGTCTTTCTGTGCAGAGCATATGACCGGGTCGCATATGATTTTCTTCCATAACACGCATGCCCGCCCACTTCCACGTCAATTCGTTTTGTGAAGGCCCAGATCACCTGACTGCCCCAGTAAAGCGACACCATGTGGACAGACACACATAATCCATGCATATGCATCCACGCATTTATTCGTTTGAAACGGAGCATCCATGCAGTTAAGCTCACCTGACTTTGGTTTACTACTGTACTATACTGCTCCTTTGATCGGTTAATATCAGAAAATGGGAAGCGTCCTCCGTTTCAATTTCAACGACAGGATGAGGAAGGAGTAACGTTTGATGACTGGGTGAGACACGTGTCCTTGCTCCCATTACATTAACCGATCATGTCGACCAGGCCGAGTTCATAACAACATCCGATGCTTGATGCAAGTTGCATGCTTTGGTCCCAAAGCAAAGCATAGGCCTCCCAGTGCGTGTAGCATCTCATTCCGCGCGTGTACCCTAGAAAGACAAAAGCAAACGAATTCCTCGGCCAACTGTTACATCTAACTAGCTGCTCTCCGATCTGCTCCGCTAACAGTCCAGTCCGTCCCAGGCGATACGTTTCTACTGCTTTACTTACTTTACCAACCGACGACGACAACGACGCCGTCACCTCTCGTCTTTCTCTCCTCTCGATCTAGTACTTCCGTCTACGAACGAGATGAGATGGCCACGCTGGACAGCGTTTCTGCTTCGGTGCTCCCCCTGGGCGGAACACGAGTGGGAAAAACACAAGGACGGTCCAGATGCGTCGATGGCGGTTCATAACTAGGGGCACGATGGTCATTTCAGGTGGGTGTATAGTGCGTGTAGACAAGTCGTAGAGCCCTGTATGAGCCCACGCCGGCCCGTGTACTATTGTACGCCGGGCGTGTACGTGTATTATACGCTGGCGGTTGCGTTTCCCCGCGGTCGTGCGCGTGCACGTGTTCGTGGGTAGTTTCCAAAAAAAGCCACCTAGTATAAGAGGAGGGGAACAGGCACCGGCCGCATCGCCCACCCCATTTCCTCCAAATTGCCTCCCTCTCCCTCCTCTCTGCTCTGCCTCATCGTCTCCCTCACCGGCCACCCCACGTGCTCGCTCACCACCGTCGCGTCCCTCTCTTCTCCTGCTTGCTTCTGGCTCGGATGGAGCAAGGCTGTCGCGAAGCCGCCGTCGCGGGCGGAGATCTGCAGAAGACGGGCGCGGAGACCGTGGCAGATGGCGTGGAAACCCTCGTCGGCGGCGCGGGTGTAGGAGCTGCTGCATCCCCACGCGCTGTATCGGTCGCTGCGGCGGTGGATCTGGAGAAGAAGGTGGTCGTGGCGGACTCCGCCGTGGTGGACTCAGCCGTGCCGGTGCTTGGCTTGACGGCGTCGAGCGGCCCGTCTGATGGACCTGCGGAGGCCGACAGCGAGCACGTTGACCTGTAGGTAATCCTTGCCAGCAGTCCCCTCCGTTGCTAGTTACCCCCGTTAAGCAGTAGTTTTGGGTGTTAGTGTTTTTTGTAGTTGCTAGTTGCTGCATCCCCTTCTGGTAGTTAGGGTTTTTAGATGTTTGATTGATTTATAGTGAAGGTTAAGTTTCGATTCTGTGATTGAATCATCCAGTAGATCAAGTAGTTAGGTTTTTTTAATGAGATGTTAAGTTGGGATTTTTTGTATTGGATTCAATTAGAGGCACAGATATGTTGTATCTGTGATTGAATCACATCCAGTAGATGTACTAGTTAGGGTTTCTTAATTAGATGTTTAGTTGATTTTGTGATCGAATCATCCAGTAGATCAAGTAGTTAGGGTTTTTTAATGAGATGTTAAGTTGGGGATTTTTTGTATTGGATTCAATTAGAGCCACAGATATGTTGTATCTATGATTGAATCACATCCAGTAGACGTACTAGTTAGGGTTTCTTAATTAGATGTTTAGTTAGGGTTTATTTGTATTGGATTCATTTATAGCCTCTGATATGTAGAATGTGTGAATGAATCACATCCAGTAGATGTAGTAGTTAGGGTTTTTTAATTAGATGTTTAGTTGGGGATTTTTTGTACTAGATTCAATTAGAGCCATTGATAAGTAGAATTTGTGATTGAATCACATCCAGTAGATGTAGTAGTTATGGTTTTTAAGGTTTATTTGTATTGGATTCAATTATAGACAGATATATACAGAATCTGTGATTGAATCATCTAGTAGATGTAGTAGTTAGGGTTTTTTAATTAGATGTTTACTTAGAGTTTTCTTGTATTGGATTCATTTATAGCCAGTTATATGTAGGATGTATGATTGAATAATCCAGTAGATGTAGTATTTATGGTTTTTTAATTAGTTGGTTAGTTAAGGTTTATTTGTATTATTCATTTATAGACAGTTATATAGATTCTATGATTGAATGATGTAGTAGATGTACTAGTTAGTGTTTCTTAATTAGATGTTTAGTTAGGTTTCTTTTGTATTGGATTCATTTATAGGTAGAGATAAATGTAATTAAATGGTGTGACTGAATGATGCAGTAGAAGTAAGAGTTATGATATTTTAATTAGATGTATGAGTTAGTGTTATTTGTAGTGGATCCATTTATATCCAATGATATATGTACGTAAATTTTGTGATTCAATGTTCCAGTGGATGCAGGAGTTAGTGTTTTTTAATTAGATGCTGGAGTTAGGGTATTTTAATTAGATGTAGGAGTTAGGCTTCACCATTTCACTTATTCTGACTTATGAGTGATCATTGAGAACTGCTCTGAACTAAATATTTGTTAAGATTTACAAATGAAATGAAAACCTGACACGTTTGTGAAGTTATATATAAAGGTCCTATTTGCATTGCCTGTCAAAAACTACTATATCATGGGTTAATAAGAGAGGAATGATATTCATTTATACCTTCATATGCATGTTCAAAAGCAAAAACTGAAATTGTATGTCCATATGAATGAACTTGTATTTTCATAAGCCAATTGTTTAGTATGTATATAGCTTCATATATAGTGTATGAAATATAGGTAGGAGCTTCCCATCATTATGCAAAATCAACTTGTTTGTAATGACATTATTTGAACTGCAATTCAATTCCTTGTAAATGACTTGCTTGGTTGACAATATAGTAGAAGGAGGATCTTGTTGGCAAGAAGAGGAAGTGGGACTCATCTGGCTACTACCCTTATGACAGTGATGAGGATGAGCCGTACGAGGTAAGGCCTAGCTGAAATGTTATTTGTGCATTGAATTAGTGTTAGATGTTTGTAGTATTTGAATGCATAATGTATTAATGTCAGTCATTAATGTGTGCAGTATCAGTCTGGAGATGATGTGGTCGAGGGGAACGTCGAGTCGTTTGAAGAGAAGGAGGTGTTGAAGATTAGGGCCCAAGGATCTGCTAGGTACTACAACTGGAGGTCTGACAAGTACCGGTGCCCCTACTGCAGCAGGCCCAAGCCCAGGTCTGGGTTGCTGGAGCATCAGATGGAGCATTGTCGGGCTACATCCATCAGCATTCATGACTACAAGATCAGGGCTCAGCATTCTACCCTCCACAAGGTCCTGAGAAACCTTGACATGTAGTTGCCCTAGACCCTCATTGTCGTATGATGTAGGAAGGCTCAGTCCTTTTGGTGAACTTTGTGTGGTATTCTGATGGTGGAAACTTGTAGTGGTAATTTAGTATGAACTTTATCTAAGTGCAGTACTGTGATGTGCGGTCTAAACATATCTAATATGCTAGTGGTCTGCATCAGCAAGTGTGCTGTGTGGATGCTGCTATCTATGGCAGTAGTATATATTGCTATCTATATTTGTGTCCCTTAAATTTGCCATTATGGTTCCTTAGATGTATGATTTGCTTGAATTTAGCTGCTGCAATGATCAGACATGCCGCATCAGTGTTGCTTCACTGATCAGGCATGCTGCAAACACTTCCCATGCTGCGGCCATGTGGAACTTGATGTGGCAATGGTGCAATAAACTCCCATGTCGTGGCCTTGTGCAACATGCTCTGCCCATAAGCAAATCGGACCAAATGTAAAACTTTGCGTTAAGTAAATTGATGTTTTTTAGTGAAGTAAGTGGAAATTGTTCGTCGACACATATGACATCTTTCCTTCATTTGAGTAAGAAAAAATAGCAAATACTCCACCATATGATCAAATATTCCAATAACTGAGCACATATTCCTTCATTTCATCAAATACTAATAAAAAAGTAGTTAAAGATGGTGTGTGTGTGTGTGTGCAAAAAACAATATTTGAATAAAGGTGTAATGATTATTTGTAATATGAAGGAGTTTTTTCATGAAATGCAAGTTGATTATATGTAATATGAAAGATCTCCTTTCGTACAATTTATAGTGGCTCCGTGAAGCTACATGTTTCGAACCGGCATTGGGCAGGGCATAAAAAATTCAAAAAAAATTCAAAAATTGTGACCCAAATTTTCTTGTACATGGTGACCCACATGTGCCAAACATGGCTATGAAAGAAGATTTGGAAAATTAATAATTTACAATGCCCCCTTGAGGTATAGACCGATGGTTTGACCAGTGAGTCTAGAGGGCGTTATAAATTACTAAAAAAATCAAAAAAAATATAAAACCTTGGAAAACTAGCTTTGATCGTGCAATAGATCATGTGTGCCAAAATAGGGGTGATTTGGAGGTGGTCGGAAAAATCATCGCATTCCGGAGGGGCCATTTGGTCTAACTTAAGCCAGTTTTTGTACATACGTGATTTTTTCCACCACCTCCAAATCACCCAAATTTTCTTGTACATGGTGACCCACATGTGCCAAACATGGCTATGAAAGAAAATTTGGAAAATTAATACTTTACAATGCCCCCTTGAGGTATAGACCGATGGTTTGACCAGTCAGTCTAGAGGGCATTATAAATTAATAAAAATTTCAAAAAAATATAAAACTTTGGAAAACTAGCTTTGTTTGTGCAAGAGATCATGTGTGCCAAAATAGGGGTGATTTGGAGGTGGTCCTGACATGTGTGCCAAATTTGACATGTGACATATGCAAAAAAATTGACATGTGACATATTTTGTTTCAAACTTATGTGCAAAATTAGACATTCGACATATGCAAAAAATTGAATACAAATTAAAAAAATTACTTGGGGTATCCTCACATGGTGGAAATGTTTGGTCCAAATATTTTAAATATTTTGTAAAATTTATATTTAATTTAAAATTTGAAAAATTAATGCTTCAAACTTGTTTGCAAAATTTGACATGTGACATATGCAAAAAAATTGACATGTGACATATTTTGTTTCAAACTTGTGTGCAAAATTAGACATTTGACATATGCAAAAAATTGAATACAAATTTAAAAAATTACTTTGTGTATCCTCACATGGTGGAAATGTTTGGTCCAAATATTTTAAATATTTTGTAAAATTTATATTTAATTTAAAATTTGAAAATTTTAATGCTTCAAACTTGTTTGCAAAATTTGACATGTGACATATGCAAAAAATTAGACATGTGACATATGCAAAAGAAATAATAATAAAAATGCCAGCCTACCCAACAGCATTTATATGAAACCCCACGGCCTGCATACGACTAGTAACCCATTGGGCCAGGATGCAGGCCCGCGGTGAATGTATATAAGTTGCCCGTAGGCCCAACGGGGCAGAGAGAGACTGGTTAGGCAATGAGCTGTCTGCTTTAGATAGGAACTTGAGATGATTAGCTCAGGTGGGTTTATAAACCGGTCTGAGCTCCTCTCCGTTGGCGAGGTGGGACTAAACTCCCACCACCCCGAGACAGTGCCCGCCGCGGCTTTGATTTGGGCCTAATTTGGGTGGGCCGTACCAGGCCAGCCTCACACGCAGTTATCAGCTGGAGAGGGGAAAATTTCCCCATTTCATCTGGCAGATACGAACCCTAGGTACTTGCTTCTGTTCCCCATTCACTCCGTGAGCTCAAATCTCACATCTGGCGTCGTCGGTGACGGGGGCCAAGAAGGGAAGGAGGTCGCGGTCGGCAAGTGATTGCCGTCGCGCACAAGAAAAGTGGGAGGAGGCAGTTGGGAAGTTCTGTCAGGGCGATCTGGAGAAGAGGGCGAATGTGGAGGAGATCTGCAGCTGGTTTCCTAGCTTGCAGATGTTCATCGACCACGGTAGGGGTCTCATCAAGGTGCTTACGGGCAATGAGAAGAAATCGTTGTTTGGTCCTGCTCGAGGAGTTGTTCCAGTCCAGGTTTTCCTCTGGGCTATGAACGAAGCGGAGAACTCCCCGGATCCGCGTCAGCGTGCGAGGTGGTACATGTACCTCTCGTGCCGCCGCACCCCTCCTATTCCAGTGCCAGATCTTGTTGGAGTGTTGCTCGCGGTGCCTGCTTCGGTTGATCAGTCCAATGTTCACTCTGATAGTGATGTGGAGCAGAGCAAGGATGACAGTGATAGTGAAGATGTGGAACATAGCGAGGATGAGAGTGATAGCGAAGATGTGCAGCAGAGCAAGGATGAGAGCGGGGAAGAGGAGGTTGTTCTGCTGCTGGACGACAGTGCTGGAGAGGAGGAGCAGGATGATGTTGTCCAGGAGCAGCCGGCGGACGTGCAGATTGTGGGTCCAGAGATCCCGTAGCTCGGAGACAGGACCATGTCGATTGAAGCGGAGACCTACATCCATATGGGCATTCGGCACTCAGAGCGCATCAACAAGTTGAAGGACAAGAAAATAGAGTGATGGCATGTCAGTGTCTTCAGTTAGTCTATCTGAGTGAGTCAGTTTGGACCCGTTTGATAGCATACTATGTTCTAAGTTCTTTGAGAATACTTCAGTATTTGAGATTATGTTAGTTGTATTTACAGTGAGCTGTTTGGTTGCCCCTGATAAATGTGATTTTACTACTGCAGTATTGGGAAAAATATAGTTATTTCTCTGAATTAAAAATGTAGCCTCTTTTTAAAAAATGGAGTTTGTGAGTGCTTAAATGCAATGGCTATGCAGCACAATTTACAGCATACCAAACAGTTGTATGTATTGTGAATACTCCAGAAATCTCTGTCTTAGTCAAACCATGTTATCTCATATGTATACGCAAGAATACTGTAGTTTTTAATACGTTGGTTCATATAGTACCATGCTACCAAACCCAGAGAACTGCAGTAAGTGTTAAGTTATGTAATGATGAAGTTTAGATAGTGCAAATGTGATGTGTTCAAACTGCTAAGTTATGTAATGCAGTTGTTAATGTAATGCATGTGTTATCCTTCTATTTTCATAAATAATCCCATTTCTACTTTCTCTATTATCAAACTAATGAGCCATTGGATTGTTGATTGATCTATTTTTCAGACAAAGGAGCCACAAAAAAAGTGTTGGAGGTGGGAGCAAGACTGGGGTGGAGAATCAACGGGGCAAGACTGGAAGGATAAAAAAGAAGACTATACTTCCTGCTGAAGATGTGGCCTTTACTTTGTTGCGATGTTTTAGTAGTTTTTGCTGTTATTTTGCGGTGCTCATGAACTTTGTAAGCCTAGGATGATGGGTTAGGCAGACTGCAGGCCATGCTGGATTTTGGTTATATAGGTTTATGCTGGCTTGAGGTGAAAATAGAGCATTATTATTGATATATGGATCAGCAACTTCTTCAACTCTAAGGTTGCGTTAATTTGGTTCTAGATTCTAATACATAGCTTAACCCTGCAAGGTTATCATAATCTCACATTTGTGTTTGGAAACAATCCTAGTTAGCCTAAATTAATGGTTGCAATGGAAATGTGTGCATTGCCATGATGTTTACGTATTTCATTTCTTATATATATTTCAAATATTTTCAAATCAAATCTATTTCTCCTCTTTCATTAATTCCGACAGCTTTACAATTCAAATTATGCAAGATAATGCATTCTCTTTCATTTCACTTGTTAAATAAAATATTTCTTTTTAGTTTTATCTTTGAAAAAAATTAAATCACATATATATTTTTCTGTATTACTTGTTCTGACAGTTAGAAAATTCATGAATGTGCAAAAAATTGTTGTGTTATATTCTTTTATGAGGTGATTTGAAGAACAACAAATAATGGTGACAAATGCAAAAAGTGAAATATGACCAAAAAAAGCCCGCCTACTAGCTGCATACTACACAATTCAACGGCCAGCATACGACTAGCAACCCAATCATTTATTGGGCCAGGATGCAGGCCCGCCAGATTGTGATAATAGATAGCTAGTAGGCCCCACTGGGCAGAGACGGACGGGGTTAGGCATGTGCTGCCCGCTTTAGAAAGGAACTTGAGAAGGGAAGCTCAGCCCGGTATATAAACCGGTGCGAGCTCCCCTCGCTTGGCGAGGTGGGACTAAACTCCCAGCACCGCTGGGATGTGCCCGGCGCGACGCTCGCTTGGGCCTAATTTGGGTGGGCTGTCACAGGCCAGCCTCACCCGCGCGCAGATTAGTACCACATTTAAAACCGAGCTGCTTCAATGTGTTATATTTCACTTATTCAATGTGTACCAAAAATTAATGTCTTATAGTTCACTTATTCAATTAAATATTTATTTTCTTTTTATCTGTACAATAATTTAAAATCTAATATATTTTTACTCCTTCAGTTATTCTCGCACTATTAAAATTCAAAAAATGCAATATAATATGTTTCATCTTTATTATAATATATCTTTTCTGTTTTCTATTTCAAAAAAGGTATATCAAATATATTTTTTCTTTGTTGTTTCTTCTTAGAGTTTTAAAATTGAAGTATATGGTTTGTATTTTATTTCTTATTATAGTTATAAAAATCAAAATTCCATGAATGTATGTTGTCTTCTGTTTCACTTCTTAAATATAATTTTCATTCTATTTTCAAAATTCCATTTGGTTGACTCTAGAAAAACAACGTCCTTCGGGCTCCCCCTCCGGCAGACCCGAATGATGGTGATTGCACATGTGGTATGTGCTGACCTGCATGAAATGACACCAAACTTTGGCACCATGTGAGGATGCCCAATGTAGGCCCCCATGCAACATGTGAGCCATTCCTGACACCGAACGAATGTAGCGTCATGTCCGGGCAGCGTTTCGGGTTCTTTTCGCCGGCAAAATCCTAGTAAATGCATCGAGTGCCGGCAATCGATGAGAATTGGCATGCATGATGTCCATGGTCTTCCCATTGTGTGAAAAAAATTTGGGACCATTTGGTTGAGTCCAGAAAAACAACCTCCTTCGGGCTCCCCCTCCGGCAGACCCGAATGATGGTGATTGCATATGTGCTATGTGCTGGCCCACATGAAATGACACCAAACTTTGGCACCATGTGAGGATGCCCAATGTAGGCCCCCATGCAACATGTGAGCCATTCTTGACACCGAACGAACGTTGCGTCACGTCTGGGCAGCGTTTCGGGTTCTTTTCGCTGGCAAAATCCTAGTAAATGCACCGAGTGTCGGAAATCGATGAGAATTGGCATGCATGATTTCCATGGTCATCCCATTGTGTGAAAAAAATTTAGGACCATTTGGTTGAGTCCAGAAAAACAACGTCCTTCGGGCTCCCCCTCCGGCAGACCCGAATGATGGTGATTGCACATGTGCTATGTGCTGGCCTGCATGAAATTACACCAAAGTTTGGCACCATGTGAGGATGCCTAATGTAGGCCCCCATGCAACATGTGAGCCATTCCTGACACCGAACGAATGTTGTGTCGCGTCCGGGCAGCGTTTCGGGTTCTTTTCGCCGGCAAAATCCTAGTAAATGCATCGAGTGCCGGAAATCGATGAGAATTGGCATGCATGATGTCCATGGTCTTCCCATTGTGTGAATTTTTTTTGGGACCATTTGGTTGAGTCCAGAAAAACAACGTCCATCGGGCTCCCCCTCCGGCAGACCCGAATGATGGTGATTGCACATGTGCTATGTGCTGGCCTGCATGAAATTACATGAAAGTTTGGCCTGTACTGGGAGAAGGTTCAGCCTCTAGAAGGTGAATGCGCATTCAATCCTAGCTTGTCCAAGGAACCACTAATGAGAAATTGGACGTAAGCTGCAGCCTCAAGGAGAGACAAGTTTGATTATGACCACGGACGTGGCCGTGGTAACATCAAGGTAATTCATTATGTTGGGTACTTCTTAAATCTTTTATATAACATAATTAGTTGTATTAATATTTTTATTGATCACATATACTTGTATTTCACATGCAGATTGAAGACAACATAACTAAGGATTATAGGGCGCAGGTGTGACGCCCTCGATGCGGCTATATCTCCCACGTGTCGAAGCACGACTTAGAGGCATAACCGCATTGAAAGCTGATACGTCCATTTTGCGTCATGCTTTTATGTTAATATTTATTGCATTATGGGATGTTATTTCATGTTATGTCACAATACTTATGGCTATTCTCTCTTATTTTACAAGGTTTACCATGAAGAGGGGGAATGCCGGCAGCTGGAATTCTGGCTGGAAAAGGAGCAAATATTGGAGACCTATTCTGCGCAACTCCAAAAGTCCTGAAACTCCACGGAATATCTTAAAATAAATAAAGAAAAATCGTCGCCAAAGATGAAGGCCAGTGGGTCCACACCCTGCTCACGAGGGTGGGGGCGCGCCCCTCCCCCCTGGGCGCGCCCCCCTACCTCGTGGGCCCCCTGGTGGCTCTCTGACGCCCATCTTCTCCTATATGAAGTCTTTCGATGAGAAAAAAATCATAAGCAACCTTTCGGGACGAGACTCCGCCGCCACGAGGTGGAACCTTGCCGGAACCAATCTAGGGCTCCGGCAGAGCTGTTCTGCCGGGGACACTTCCCTCCGGGAGGGGGAAATCATCACCATCGTCGTCACCAACGCTCCTCTCATCGGGAGAGGGCAATCTCCATCAACATTTTCACCAGCACCATCTCATCTCCAAACCCTAGTTCATCTCTTGTATCCAATTCTTGTCTCTAAGTCCGGGATTGGTGCTAGTAGGTTGCTAGTAGTGTTGATTACTCCTTGTAGTTGATGCTAGTTGGTTTACTTGGTGGAAGATCATATGTTCAGATCCTTTATGCATACTATTACCCCTCTGATTATGAACATGAATATGCTTTGTGAGTAGTTACGTTTGTTCCTGAGGACACGGGAGAAGTCTTGCTATTAGTAGTCATGTGAATCTGGTATTCGTTCGATATTTTGATGAGATGTATGTTGTCTAACCTCTAGTGGTGTTATATGAACGTCGACTACATAACACTTAACCATTATTTGGGCCTAGAGGAAGGCATTGGGAAGTAATAAGTAGATGATGGGTTGCTAGAGTGACAGAAGCTTAAACCCTAGTTTATGCGTTGCTTCATAAGGGGCTGATTTGGATCCATATGTTTCATGCTATGGTTAGGTTTACCTTAATACTTTTGTTCTAGTTGCGGATGCTTGCAACAGAGGTTAATCATAAGTGGGATGCTTGTTCAAGTAAGAACAGCACCCAAGCACCGGTCCACCCACATATCAAATTATCAAAGTACCGAACGCGAATCATATGAGCGTGATGAAAACTAGCTTGACGATATTCCCATGTGTCCTTGGGAGCTCTTTTCCTTATATAAGAATTTGTCCGGCTTGTCCTTTGCTACAAAAAGGATTGGGCCACCTTGCTGCACCTTATTTACTTTTGTTACTTGTTGCTCGTTACAATTTACCTTATCACAAAACTATCTGTTACCACTTATTTCAGTACTTGCAGAGAATACCTTGCTGAAAACCGCTTATCATTTCCTTCTGCTCCTCGTTGGGTTCGACACTCTTACTTATCGAAAGGACTACGATAGATCCCCTATACTTGTGGGTCATCAAGACTCTTTTCTGGCGCCGTTATCGGGGAGTGTAGCGCCTTTGGTAGGTGGAATTTGGTAAGGAAAAATTTATATAGTGTGCTGAAATTTTCTGTCACTTGTTACTATGGAAACTAAATCTCTGAGGGGCTTGTTCGGGGTATCTTCACCCCGTCCAGTAGAGCAAAGAGTTGCTCCTCAACCTACTGAACCTATTGAAAATGAAACTCCTTTTGCATTTCCTTCGGGTATTATGGAAAAACTGTTGGCTAATACTTCTACGGGAGATGGGACAAAGCATCCCGACGAGAATCTACGCTATTTGGATGATATTTGTGGATTATTTAAGCTTGCAGGTATACCCGATGATGTTGTTAAGAAGAAGGCTTTCCCTTTATCTTTGGAGGGAGACGCATCGACATGGTATAGGCTATGTGATGATACGAGATCATGGAACTATAAAAGAATGAAATTGGAATTTCATCAAAAGTATTACCCTATGCATCTTGTTCATCGTGATCGCAATTATATATATAATTTTTGGCCTCGCGAAGGAGAAAGCATCACTCAAGCTTGGGGGAGGCTTAAATCAATGTTATATTCATGCCCCAATCATGAGCTCTCAAAATTGACAATTCTCCAGAATTTTTATGCTCGGCTTTCTGATAACAATCGCACCATGCTCGATACTTCTTGTGGCTGGCTCTTTTATGATGAAGACTATTGAATTCAGATGGAATTTATTGGATAGAATTAAACGCAACTCTGAAGATTGGGACCTCGACGAAGGTAAGGAGTCAGGTATGACACCTAAGTTTGATTGTGTTAAATCTTTTATGGATACCGATATTTTCCGTAAGTTTAGCACTAAATATGGACTTGACTCTGAGATAGTAGCTTCTTTCTGTGAATCTTTTGCTACTTATGTTGATCTCCCCAAGGAGAAGTGGTTTAAATATCATCCTCCCATAGAAGTAAAAGTAGCTGCACCTATTAAAGTTGAAGAAAAGACCATCACTTATAATGATCCTATTGTTCCCACCTCTTATGTTGAGAAACCACCTTTCCCTGCTAGAGTAAAGGATCATGCTAAAGCTTCAACTGTTGTTCGTAAAAGCAATACTAGAACTTATACACCTCCTGAGCAAGTCAAAGTAGAACCTAATATTGCTATTGTTAAAGATCTCTTGTCTGATAATATTGATGGGCATGTCATTGAATTCTCTGGTGAAACTGCTAGAATTGCTAAACCCTGTGATAGAGATAAACATAGACCTGTGGTAGGCGTGCCTGTTATTTCTGTTAAAATAGGAGATCATTGTTATCATGGCTTATGTGATATGGGTGCTAGTGCTAGTGTTATACCCATTGACTTATATAAAGAAATTATGCATGATATCGCACCTGCTGAGTTAGAAGATATTGATGTTACAATTAAACTTGCCAATAGAGATACTATATCTGCAATGGGAATTGTTAGAGATGTTGAAGTCTTGTGTGGGAAAACCAAATATCCCGCTGACTTTCTTGTTCTTGGTTCTCCACAAGATAGCTTTTGTCCCATTATTTTTGGTAGACCCTTCTTGAATACTGTTAATGCTACGATAGACTGCCAAAAAGAATGTTGTTACTGTTGGCTTGGATGATATGGTTCATGAGTTTAATTTCTCTAAATCAGTAAACAACATCGTGAGGAAGAATGCCCTAGTAAGGATGAAATTATTGGTCTTGCTTCTATTGCTGTACCTCCTAGTGATCCTTTAGAACACTATTTGCTAGACCATGAAAATGATATGTTTATGAATGAAAGAAAGGAAATAGATGAAATATTCTTTAAACAGGAACCTATTCTGAAACACAATTTTGCCTGTTGAAATCCTAGGGGATCCTCCTCCACCCAAGGGTGATCCCGTTTTTGAGCTTAAACCGTTGCCTGATAATCTTAAGTATGCTTATCTTGATGAAAAGAAAATATATCTCTGTATTATTAGTGCCAACCTGTTCAGAGCATGAAGAAGAAAGATTATTGAAAACTCTGAAGAAGCACCGTGCTGCTATTGGATATACTCTTGATGATCTTAAGGGCATTAGTCCCACTCTATGTCAGCATAAAATAAATTTGGAAGCGGATGCCTAAACCAGTATGTGATCCTCAACGACGTGAATCCTAAAATGAAAGAAGTGGTAAGGAAGAAATACTCAAGCTTCTGGAGGCAGGTATAATTTATCCCGTTGCTGATAGTCAGTGGGTAAGTCCTGTCCATTGTGTCCCTAAGAAGGGAGGTATTACTGTGTCCCTAATGATAAAGATGAATTGATTCCTCAAAGAATTATTACAGGTTATAGGATGGTAATTGATTTCCGAAATTAAATAAGCACTAAGAAAGATCATTACCCCTTACCTTTTATTGATCAAATGCTAGAAAGATTATGCAAACATACATAAATTTTTCTAGATGGTTATTCTGGTTTCTCTCAAATACCTGTGTCGGCTAAAGATCAATCAAAGACTACTTTTACATGCCCTTTTGGTACTTTTGCTTATAGACGTATGCCTTTTGGTTTATGTAATGCACCTGCTACCTTTCAAAGATGCATGATGGCTATATTCTCTGACTTTTGTGAAAAGATTTGTGAGGTTTTCATGGATGACTTTCCGTCTATGGTTCTCTTTTGATGATTGCTTGAGCAATCCTTGATCGAGTTTTGCAGAGATGTGAAGAAACTAATCTTGTCTTGAATTGGGAAAAGTGCCACTTTATGGTTAATGAAGGTATTGTCTTGGGGCACAAAGTTTCTGAAAGAGGTATTGAAGTTGATAAAGCCAAGGTTGATGCTATTGAAAAGATGCCATGTCCCAAGGACATCAAAGGTATAAGAAGTTTCCTTGGTCACCCGGATTTTATAGGAGGTTCATTAAGGACTTCTCAAAAATTTCTCGGCCTCTGACTAATTTATTGCAAAAAGATATACCATTTGTCTTTGATGATGATTGTGTAGAAGCATTTGAAATACTTAAGAAAGCATTAGTCTCTGCACCTATTGTTCAGCCACCTGATTGGAATTTACCCTTTGAAATTATGTGTGATGCTAGTGATTATGCTGTAGGTGCTGTTCTAGGGCAAAGAGTTGATAAGAAATTAAATGTTATCCATTATGCTAGTAAGACTCTAGACAATGCTCAAAGAAATTATGCTACTACTGAAAAAGAATTTTAGCAGTTGTATTTGCTTGTGATAAATTCAGACCTATATTGTTGATTCTAAAGTAACTATTCACACTGATCATGCTGCTATTAAATATCTTATGGAAAAGAAAGATGCTAAACCTAGACTTATTAGATGGGTTCTCTTGCTGCAAGAATTTGATTTGCATATTGTTGATAGAAAAGGAGCTGAGAACCCAGTTGCAGACAACTTATCTAGGTTAGAGAATGTTCTTGATGACCCACTACCTATTGATGATAGCTTTCCTGATGAACAACTTAAATGTCATAAGCACTTCTCGTAGCACTCCATGGTATGCTGATTATGCTAATTATATTGTTGCTAAATTTATACCACCTAGCTTCACATACCAACAAAAGAAAAAGTTCTTTTATGATTTGAGACATTACTTTTGGGATGACCCACATCTTTATAAAGAAGGAGTAGATGGTGTTATTAGACGTCGTGTACCTGAGCATGAACAGGAACAGATCCTACGCAAGTGTCACTCCGAAGCTTATGGAGGACACCACGCTGGAGATATAACTGCACATAAGGTAATGCAATCTGGTTTTTATTGGCCTACTCTCTTCAAGGATGCCCGTAAGTTTGTTTTATCTTGTGATGAATGTCAAAGAATTGGTAATATTAGTAGACGTCAAGAAATGCCTATGAATTATTCACTTGTTATTGAACCATTTGATGTTTGGGGCTTTGATTATATGGGACCTTTTCCTGCCTCCAATGGATATACACACATATTTTAGTTGCTGTTGATTACGTTACTAAGTGGGTAGAAGCTATTCCAACTAGTAGTGCTGATCATAACACTTCTATTAAAATGCTTAAGGAAGTTATTTTTCCGAGGTTTGGAGTCCCTAGATATTTAATGACTGATGGTGGTTCACACTTTATTCATGGTGCTTTCCATAAAATGCTTGCTAAATATGACGTTAATCATAGAATTACATCTCCTTATCACCCACAGTCTAGTGGTCAAGTAGAGTTGAGCAATAGAGAGCTCAAATTAATTTTGCAAAAGACTGTTAAAATAGGTCTAGAAAGAATTGGTCCAAGAAACTTGATGATGCATTATGGACATATAGAACTGCATATAAGAATCCTGTGGGTATGTCTCCATATAAAATGGTTTATGGAAAAGCATGTCACTTACCTCTCGAACTAGAACATAAGGCATATTGGGCTATTAAAGAGCTTAACTATGATTTCAAACTTGCCGGTGAGAAGAGGTTATTTGATATTAGCTCACTTGATGAATGGAGAACCCAAGCCTATGAAAATGCCAAGTTGTTTAAAGAAAAAGTTAAAAGATGGCATGACAAAAGGATACAAAAGCGTGAGTTTAATGTAGCCGATTATGTATTGCTATACAACCCTCATTTAAGATTTTATGCAGGAAAACTTCCTCTCTAAATGGGAAGTCCCTACGTTATCGAGGAGGTCTATCGTTCCGGTGCCATAAAAATCAACAACTTCGAAGGCACAAATCCGAAGGTGGTAAACGGTCAAAGAATCAAACATTATCTCAGGTAATCCCATAAATGTTGAAACCAATGTTATTGAAACCGTAACCCCGGAGGAATACATAAGGGACACTTTCCAGAACGTTCCAGACTCCGAAAAGGAATAGGTATGTGGTACGGTAAGTAAACCGACTCCAAAACAATTTTTAAGGCAATATTTCTCCGTTTTGGAATATTTAGAAAAATAGAAAAATAGGTAGCAGTCCAGGGAGGACACGAGCCCTCCACGAGGGTGGAGGGCGCGCCCTACCCCCCTGGGCGCGCCCCCCTACCTCGTGAGCACCTCGTGTGCCCTCCGACTCCATTTTCCTGCACGATACGTATTTTGGTCGGTAAAAATTCATTATATATTCTCCCGAAGGTTTTGACCCCCGTATCACGCAAATATCCCCTGTTTTCGTTTCGAGCTGTTTCCGTTGCAGATTTGAGAATTCCGGAGACTCGATCATCCTTCTATGAGGGTGAGCCTATGCCATGGAAGGGGACGACAAGCTTGCATCATCAACAACACCTCCACCTCCAACAACAAAGAAGGAGACCTCATCACATGGGTATGGGCACTCCCCTTGGCAACTGCCAAGCTTGGGGGAGGTGCCCCGGTATCGTATCACCATCACAACTCCTATCTTTACCGTTTTTCTTAGTTCGATCCTATTAGTAGTATCTTGATTTAGTAGAATAAAGTCACGGCATGATCTAGTTTTGAAGTTTTGCTTTATGATCCCTCTATGCAATCTAGTCCGTGAGCTATATATAATAAAGATTAGTGTTGAGTCAAGGGCTTGATTATTTTGCCATGATCTTGAGTGAATAAAAGAAAGAATAAAAAGAAACAAAGAGTTCATATTGATCTTATTGAGAGTAATGACTTCACAAGAAAGAGTATGATGATTAAAAAGAAGGAGTTGGCAAATATAGCTTTGTGATCTGGCAATTAATAGATGTAAATAAGTGAGAGAGGGACAAATAATAGCTTTAGTCATTCGCTGCACATAATAGGAAGTAATAAAGAAAGAGAGTGTTTCACATAAATAGATTACTATTACTTAGAATCTTTTATGATTGGAACACTCATCAAATATGACATGCTAAAGAGTTGATGTTGGACAAGGAAGACAACGTAATGGGTTATATATCTGAGATAAATTATGTTGTCATGGATCATCCCAACATGTTGAGCTTGCCTTTCCCCCTCCATGCTAGCCAAATTCTCAGCACCAAGTAGAGATACTACTTGTGCTTCCAAATACCCTTAAACCAGTTTGCCATGAGAGTCCACCATATCTACCTATGGATTGAGTAAGATCCTTCAAGTAAGTTGTCATCGGTGCAAGCAATAAAAATTGCTCTTTAAATATGCATGACTTATTAGTGCAGAGAAATAAGCTTTGTACGAACTTGTTGTGGACGCAATAAAAGCGACGGACTGCATAATAAAGGTTCACATACAAGGGGCAATATAAAGTGACGTTCTTTTGCATTAAGATTTTGTGCATCCAACCATAAAAGCGCATGGCAACCTCTGCTTCCCTCTGCGAAGGGCCTATCTTTTATTATTATCCTCTATCTTATGCAAGAGTCAAGGTAATCTTCACCTTTCCCTTTTTCATTTTATCCTTTGGCAAGCACTTCATGGTGGGGTGATCCTGATATATATATCAATTGGATGTACGTTAGCATGAACTATTATTGTTGACATCACCCAAAGGTGAATAAGTTTGGAGGCAGCATTATAAGCCCCAATCTTTCTCTGTGTCTGATTGAAACTTCATAACCACAAGTATTGCGTGAGTGTTAGCAATTATGAAGGACTAAGTGATAGTTGAGTATGTGGACTTGCTTTTAAGCTCTGACATAGACTCCTTCCGATGTTATGATAAATTGCAATTGCTTCAATGACTGAGGTTATAGTTATGTTTTTACTAATAAGGTTTCTGATTCATACTTTTGCATTGTGAAAAGATCATCACTTGAACATAAGTAATCATATGACAATATCTATATATGTTGCTGTTATGAGAATATCATGATGCCTTCATGTCCGTATTTTATTTTTATCGACGCCTCTACCTCTAAACATGGGACATATTTATTGTTATCGTCTTTCGCTTGAGGACAAGCGAGGTCTAAGCTTGGGGGAGTTGATACGTCCATTTTGCATCATGCTTTTATATCATATTTATTGCATTATGGGCTGTTATTTCACATTATGTCACAATACTTATGGCTATTCTCTCTTATTTTACAAGGTTTACATGAAGAGGGGGAATGCCGGCAGCTGGAATTCTGGCTGGAAAAGGAGCAAATATTGAGACCTATTCTGCGCAACTCCAAAAGTCCTGAAACTCCACGGAATATCTTAAAATAAATAAAGAAAAATCGTCGCCAAAGATGAAGGCCAGGGGGCCCACACCCTGCTCACGAGGGTGGGGGGCGCGCCCCTCCCCCCTGGGCGCGCCCCCTACCTCGTGGGCCCCCTGGTGGCTCTCCGACGCCCATCTTCTCCTATATGAAGTCTTTCGATGAGAAAAAAATCATAAGAAACCTTTCGGGACGAGACTCCGCCGCCACGAGGCGGAACCTTGGCGGAACCAATCTAGGGCTCCGGCAGAGCTGTTCTGCCGGGGACACTTCCCTCCGGGAGGGGGAAATCATCACCATCGTCATCACCAATGCTCCTCTCATCGGGAGAGGGCAATCTCCATCAACATCTTCACCAGCACCATCTCATCTGCAAACCCTAGTTCATCTCTTGTATCCAATTCTTGTCTCTAAGTCCGGGATTGGTGCTAGTAGGTTGCTAGTAGTGTTGATTACTCCTTGTAGTTGATGCTAGTTGGTTTACTTGGTGGAAGATCATACGTTCAGATCCTTTATGCATACTATTACCCCTCTGATTATGAACATGAATATGCTTTGTGAGTAGTTACGTTCGTTCCTAAGGACATGGCAGAAGTCTTGTTATAAGCAGTCATGTGAATTTGGTATTCGTTCGATATTTTGATGAGATGTATGTTGTCTAACCTCTAGTGGTGTTATATGAACGTCGACTACATAACACTTCACCATTATTTGGGCCTAGAGGAAGGCATTGGGAAGTAATAAGTAGATGATGGGTTGCTAGAGTGACAGAAGCTTAAACCCTAGTTTATGCGTTGCTTCGTAAGGGGCTGATTTGGATCCATATGTTTCATGCTATGGTTAGATTTACCTTAATACTTTTGTTGTAGTTGCGGATGCTTGCAACAGAGGTTAATCATAAGTGGGATGCTTGTTCAAGTAAGAACAGCACCCAAGCACCGGTCCACCCACATATCAAATTATCAAAGTACCGAACGAGAATCATATGAGCGTGATGAAAACTAGCTTGACGATATTCCCATGTGTCCTCGGGAGCTCTTTTCCTTATATAAGAATTTTTCCGGCTTGTTCTTTGCTACAAAAAGGATTGGGCCACCTTGCTGCACCTTATTTACTTTTGTTACTTGTTGCTCGTTACAATTTACCTTATCACAAAACTATCTGTTACCACTTATTTCAGTACTTGCAGAGAATACCTTGCTGAAAACCGCTTATCATTTCCTTCTGCTCCTCGTTGGGTTCGACACTCTTACTTATCGAAAGGACTACGATAGATCCCCTATACTTGTGGGTCATCAAAATCAATGTCGCAAGTGAGGTAATCTTCACACAACCCATGTAATACATAAGGGAAAGAGATACATAGTTGGCTTACAATCGCCACTTCACACAATTACATGAATAAAACAATACAACATCCAGATACAATCAAGGTCCGACTATGGAACCAAAATAAAAGAAGACTACCCCAAATGCTACACAGATCCCCGATTGACCCCAACTGGGCTCCACTACTGATCAACTGGAAACGGAAAACACAAAGGGCAAGATCTTCATCGAGCTCCTCCTTGAGCTCGGTTGCGTCACCTGTACGGTATCATCGGCACCTGCAAGCTGGTTTTGGAAGTATCTGTGAGTCACGGGGACTCAGCAATCTCACACCCTCGCGATCAAGACTATTTAAGCTTATAGGAAGGGTAAAAGTTATGTGGTGGAGCTGTAGCAAGCGACTAGCATATTTGGTGGCTAACATACGCAAATGAGAGCGAGAAGAGAAGGCAAAGCACGGTCGAGAAACTATGATCAAGAAGTGATCCTAGAACAACCTACGGCAAGCATAACTCCAACACCGTGTTCACTTCCCGGACCCCGCCGAGAAGAGACCATCACGGTTACACACGCGGTTGATGTATTTTAATTAAGGTAAACTTCAGGTTTTCTACAACCGGACATTAACAAATTCCCATCTGCCCATAACCGCGGGCACGGCTTTCAAAAGTTCAAATCCCTGCAGGGGTGTCCCAACTTAGCCCATCATAAGCTCTCACGGTCAACGAAGGATATTCCTTCTAGCGGGAAGACCCAATCAGACTCGGAATCCCGGTTACAAGACGTCCTCGACAATGGTAAAACAAGTCCAGCAACACCGCCCGAATGTGCCAACAAATCCCGATAGGAGCTGGACATATCTCGTTCTCAGGCCACACTCAGATGAGACTAGCTACGAGTAAAACCAGCCCTCAAGTTTCCCCGAGGTGGCCCCGCAGGCAGCTCAGTTCGGACCAACACTCAGAGGAGCACTGGCTCGGGGGGGTTAAAATAAAGATGACCCTCAGGAGCGCGACTCCCAAGGGAAAAGAAAAGGCTAGGTGGCGAATGGTAAAACCAATGTTGGGCATTGCTGGAAGAGTTTTATTCAAGGCGAACTGTCAAGGGGTTCCCATTATAACACAACCGCGTAAGGAACGCAAAATCCGGGAACATAACACCGATATGACGGAAACTAGGGCGGCAAGAGTGGAACAAAACACCAGGCATAAGGTCGAGCCTTCCACCCTTTACCAAGTATATAGATGCATTAATTAAATAAGAGATATTATGATAACCCAACCAATAACCATGTTCCAAACATGGAACAAGCTCCATTCTTCACCTGCAACTAACAATGCTATAAGAGGGGCTGAGCAAAGCGGTAACATAGCCAAACAACGGTTTGCTAGGACAAGGTGGGTTAGAGGCTTAGCTTAACAATACGGGAGGCATGATAAAGCAAGTGGTAGGTATCGCAGCATAGGTATAGCAAAAGAGCGAGCAACTAGCAAGCAACGATAGAAGTGATTTTGAGGTATGGTCATCTTGCCTGAAATCCCGCAAGGAAGAAGAACGAGTCCATGAAGAAGACAAACGGGCGTAGTCGAATGGGTCCTCACAAACGCGATGTTATCGGAACCAACCCGAAGAAGCAACACCGGAAAGAAGCACACAACATAGTAAACAAACAACACATGGACATGGCATGATGCACAACCAAGTATGATGCATGTCCGGTTTAATGATACATGGCATGGCATGGCATGGCAAAGTGCAACAAACAACACTACAACTTAAGTGGAGCTCAATATGCAACGGAGTTGCATATTGAAGAAAACACCACATGACTTATTTAGTTCTCTCTCGTTTATGTACCCAACAAGATTAATTGTTGATTAACATGGCAAGAGGGTGAAGCAAAGCAAAACTACCTATCTAGTCAAGTTTAAAAGAGGCCGGGAACAACAAACAAAAATCCGGAAACTCCTCATGTGCATATATTAGGTTAGGTCCTGTTCTGCCCTAAACCATATTTTAGAGTTGTTTAACATGCAAAGTGATGCCACCATGTTAAACTAGGCATTTTTCTACCCCATTTACATATAAAGTTTGTTAGGTTTGGAGCTACGGTTATTTAGTTATGAAATAAAGCATTTTAGCATGGCATTTAAGCAAATTTACTCAAACAGCATTTTAAACATTTTAAACATGGATGAAAGTGGCATATTATTAAACTAGACAAAATTCTAAGCAACTTTCATATAAGGTTTGTTTTAAACTGATGCACGGCTATGAAGTTATTATATGCATGAAGTGCAAGGGTTTTCCTACAAAACTGCAGTCTGAGGTTTAATTGCTAAAATCGCAGACAAGGGAAAAAAATACATCGGGACGAATCTGCAAGCTGCTGGGGCACTCACCATGGGCTGAGGCCCATCAGTTGGAGGGGAGGCCGTTGGGCCTGATGCATGCTGCGGTTGCGGCCCGGGCCTTGGTGGGCAGGAGGAGGCCCACGCACGGCGCGGTCAACGAGCGGGCGAGCGGGCACGCTTGATCCTGAACCGCTACTCGAAGCAAGGGAAGAAGAGGCCGGGCGCTGGCCTGGCACAGATGGGACAGGAAGCAGGGCGAGGCGGCGCTGCTTGATGGGAGGTTCGACGATATGGGGCCTGCAGGCGGCGTACGGCGGCGGAATCCACCGGATCTGACGAGGGAAGCCGATTCCTGATGGTGGGAGTCGAACAAGACGACGACGGCTCTGTTCCTGTGAAGAAATACAGCGAGCAAAAATTCAGAGGGGAGAGACAGGGAGAAGAAACGGGGAAGAAAGGAGGGAAGAATGGGTGCGGCTTCGCTGGCCGGAGCTTCACCAGAGGCGTGCGGGCACGGCGGCGCTGCCGGAGGAGATGCAGACAACGGGGAGGGTTCGTGGTGATGGCAGCGCGGGCGATGCAGCACGAGGACGGCGACATCGAAGTCTTGTCCATGGCGGCAGAGAGTGAGCAGAGAGATTAGGGAGGTCGAAGAAGGACGGAGGAAAAGGAGAAGGGCGGCGAGGGCTGACCTTGTCGCGGTGGTCTCCATGGCTGACAGCTCGCCGACGAGTCGAGCGGGAGCAAGGGCGACGAGGGCTGCTGGTCGAGAAGGGCCGTGGGGGCTCTGATTGGTGGGGATCGAGAGGAGTGGTGGCACTGGAGGTGGCAGGAGGAAGTGGATCCCGGCGGCGAGGTCCTCAGGGATCATAGAGCTCTTGGCGCGAATCCATGGTGTTCGACGGCTGCGACTGGTTCCTGCGGTAAGAAACTGAGCAGGGGAGTTGAGAGATGGAGGAGGAAGACGAGGAGAAGGAGAAAACAGGAGGAAGAGGAGGGCCGTGGTGCTCATCTGCTGCTGATGCTTGGGTGGCCGGTGACCATCTAGTTGGCTCCTGGTTCGCTTCGCCGGCGCGAAGGTTGGCGGTGACGCGGGGTCGAGGGGCTCCTCCCCTCGATCCAATCGAGAGTGAGGGAGCAGGGGGGAGCACGAGAGGATCTGGATCGAGAAAAAAATAGTGGCTGGGCACGGAAGGAGAGGCGCAGGTGGATCGGGAGGAGATCCTGAGGTTGGGGGAAGGCTGTCGGCTGGCTAGATTGGTCGGGGAGGATCCCGAGGAAGATGGAGACTGGGTGGCGGCGCGAGGAGGGAAAAGAGGGAGTTGATCTAGGGTTAGGCTAGGGTTAGATCTGATTTAGTAAGTGGGTGCACTATAAATAGGAAACATAGGGTTGGGATTAGACCCTCCGATAGTAATCGGGCGTTCGAGAATAAAAGGTTAGAGGAGTCCAATTAACAAAACGGGGACGTTTTGTATATGTTTGGGGATGATCCGGACCCGTTGGTGACAACTGTCCGGGTCAGGTCCGGGACAACTTTTTGGACGCGCGCGCAAGGAGAGCCGCGGGCTGACGAGAGAGGTTAGGTTGGTCCTGGCGGTAGGTAGTGGGCTGTGTAGACGGTCTCGAGCTGAGAGAAGAGAAGAGGGGGAGGCCCGACGACTGTTTCCGGAGACCGGAAACGTCCGACGTTAGACCGGCTATACTGCCGCTATAGTTATCCGTTCGGGCATCAAACGAACTCCGAATGTGATGAAAATTGACAGGCGGCCTACCTACAACATAAAAACACTTCACGCCAACTTTCATCCCATTCCGAGAACATATTCCGGCCACTTATAAAATAATATCTCAGACATGCCGCGGGCGCGTGCAAGTGTGGCTGGGCTCAGAACGGACAACGGAAGGAACTGGGGGAACCCGGACAGATGCAGGTTTTGAAAACATGATGATGCAATGCACATGATGACATGGTAAGATGCAACACGAAAGCAAAAGACAAGGCAACAACAGCGAATAACTGGAGGACACCTGGCACATCGGTCTCGGGGCGTTACAACACTCCACCACTACGAGAGGATCTCGTCCCGAGATCTAGAATGGCATCGGAGGGAAAAACGAAAGAGGAAGAGGAAGAGAGGAGGTAAAACTAAGTTGCTTCTTTGAAAAACGAGTGAAACCACGAGCCTTGAAAAGGTTAAGCCATTTCGAGAAAAGAATACAACGGAGATAAATGAAGTAGAAAGCACTCCGTTAGCAAAGAGGAACAAGGAAGAACAACTTTGGGCAGCACTCCGGTTGAGAAGGGATGCAAGGCTTGATAAGATGAAAAGAACCTGAGCCGAGGGCACAACTCTCCGGTTAAATGGATAAGCAAGAAAAGAATATGATCTTTGACAAAATGAGATGATGGTTGAAAAGAACAACGTAGCAAAGCCTCCAGAAGAGAGAAATAGAATATAGATCATTGAAATAAAAGAATGGAGAAGAAAAGCCAACTTCTGCCACAAAAGAGTTTGAAAAGGTATCCTTTGGAGAAGGGTCGAACGGAATTGTTTGAAAACCAACAACGAGAAGAATAAGCTTGATATGGTCTTATGGAATACATCCCAAATTATGAGGTGACAACCAGCCACTCACGGGAAAAAAGAATTGGATTGGCATGAACAAGGAGACGAGAAAGTATTTCATCGGGAGGATAAAGAAGAACTTGGGTCCTTTATGAGCACCATAATAGCAACAATCCTTAGGGAAGGCTTTAGGTGAAATATAACCCAAGATAACTTCAAAGAAGAGATTGATGGATTTAAAATACCTCATTCCTAACAACATATGAATCATGAAACATGAACCCAAATTATCAAGAATGACATAATACCACCTCCAATAATATGGTAGAAAGAATTGCACTCCGGATTGCAAGATGAAGAATGCTTGAAGTATATCTTGGCGGATCATAGCTTCGAGAGATATCTTGAAGAACAATTGAAGAATGAAAAGAAATCCTTGACGAACCATCATGAGGAACTCTGGTAATAGAAGGATGATCAAACAAAAGGAATGAGAAGTTGAAAGCACAAGGTGAATCCTCGCGATGATTTAGAAGGAGCTTCGCGATGAGATAATGCGGAAAAGCTAGGAACTCCGGAAAAGAAAGGTGAAGCAAGTGAAACCGAGAATTTGATGAGCCTCCGGAATACGGAATTAATCACTTGGAAGAAACAAGAATAAGGATTACATTATGCTTATCCTTCACAAATTAGATTGATGACAAAACAATGGATTTGGCACACTACTTATTCTCGTAGTAAGGATTAAGCGAGATATAGCGCAAACTTGAGAAGGTCTTCAACGATCCATCGGTAGAATTGAAACAATGAATGAATTTATATGATAGCAAGAAAGAAAAACTTGAAAGAACCACCGTAAGAATTGAAAACGAACGAAGTAATGGGGTGAATCACCGGTAAGAATTAGCAAACTGAATTAATAAACCTGAATTGATGGACTCCGGATAATCAAACTGAGAAGACTCATTAATTGCTCTGGAAGGATGAAAAGAATTGTCACAATCGAAACAATTATGAGAGGATGACATCAAGCTAGAACCGTGAATCTCTGAGAGAGCGGATAAGATATGGAGGTAAAACTCTACTAATGCCTTCAAATGATGAGAAAGACGATGAGAAACACCACCGTGAATTGTTGAGACACTCCGGAATAAAGAAGAATAGAAAAGTTGAACCAATGATGAAAAGAATTTGGAAGATCTTGGAGAAAGACATTTGACTGATGATAAATCATTCTTACGTCAAACTCCGAAAAGAAATTTGAGGATAGCTCCGAGAAAATGAGAGGAGCCAGGTAAGATCCTGGGAAAAGACCTGTGGGTTAGGGCCCACTGAAAGATACACGACGATTGCTAGAAACTGAGATTGCACCGGTATAGAATGGATAGAATGAGATACATGAATAAAGAAGAATGAGATACACTGTGAAATTATTATATGCATGAAGTGCAAGGGTTTTCCTGCAAAACTGCAGTCTCAGGTTTAATTGCTAAAATCGCAGACAAGGGAAAAAAATACATCGGGCCGAATCTGCAGGCTGCTGGGGCACTCACCATGGGCTGAGGCCCATGAGTTGGAGGGGAGGCCGCTGGGCCTGATGCATGCTGCGGTTGCGGCCCGGGCCTTGGTGGGCAGGAGGAGGCCCACGCACGGCGCGGTCAACGAGCGGGCGAGCGGGCGCGCTCGATCCTAAACTGCTGCTCGAAGCAAGGGAAGGAGAGGCCGGGCGCTGGCCTGGCACGGATGGGACAGGAAGTAGGGCGAGGCGGCACTGCTTGATGGGAGGTTCGACGATATGGGGCCTGCAGGCGGCGTACGGCGGCGGAATCCACCGGATCTGACGAGGGAAGCTGGTTCCTGATGGTGGGAGTCGAACAAGACGACGACGGCTCTGTTCCTGCGAAGAAATACAGCGAGCAAAAGTTCAGAGGGGAGAGACAGGGAGAAGAAACAGGGAAGAAAGGATGGAAGAATGGGTGCGGCTTGGCTGACCGGAGCTTCACCAGAGGCATGCGGGCACGGCGGCGCTGCCGGAGGAGATGCAGACAACGGGGAGGGTTCATGGTGACGGCAGCGAGGACGATGCAGCACGAGGACGGTGACATCGAAGTCCTGTCCATGGCGGCAGAGAGGGAGCAGAGAGATTAGGGAGGTCGAAGAAGGACGGAGGAAAAGGAGAAGGGCGGCGAGGGCTGGCCTTGTCGCGGTGGTCTCCATGGCTGACAGCTCGCCGATGAGTCGAGCGGGAGCAAGGGTGACGAGGGATGCTGGTCGAGAAGGGCCGTGGGGGCTCTGATTGGTGGGGATCGAGAGGAGTGGTGGCGCTGGAGATGGCAGGAGGAACTGGATCCCGGCGGCGAGGTCCTCGGGGATCATAGAGCTCTTGGCGCGAATACATGGTGTTCGACGGCTGCGACCGGTTCCTGCGGTAAGAAACAGAGGAGGGGAGTTGAGAGATGGAGGAGGAAGACGAGGAGAAGGAGAAAACAGGAGGAAGAGGAGGGCCGTGGTGCTCATCTGCTGCTGATGCTTGGGTGGCCGGCGACCATCTGGTTGGCTCCTGGTTCGCTTCGCCGGCGCGAAGGTTGGCAGTGACGCGGGGTCGAGGGGCTCCTCCCCTCGATCCAATCGAGAGTGAGGGAGCAGGGGGAGCACGAGAGGATCTGGATCGAGAAAAAAATAGTGGCTGGGCACAGAAGGAGAGGCGCAGGTGGATCGGGAGGAGATCCCAAGGTTGGGGGAAGGCTGTCGGCTGGCTAGATTGGTCGGGGAGGATCCCGAGGAAGGTGGCGGCGCGAGGAGGGAAAAGAGGGAGTTGGTCTAGGGTTAGGCTAGGGTTAGATCTGATTTAGTAAGTGGGTGCACTATAAATAGGAAACATAGGGTTCAGATTAGACCCTCCGATCGTAATCGGGCGGTCGAGAATAAAAGGTTAGAGGAGTCCAATTAACAAAACGGGGACGTTTTGTAGATGTTTGGGGATGATCCGGACCCGTTGGTGACGACTGTCCGGGTCAGGTCCGGGACAACTTTTTGGACGCGCGCGCGAGGAGAGCCGCGGGCTGACGAGAGAGGTTAGGTTGGTCCTGGCGGTAGGTAGTGGGCTGTGTAGACGGTCTCGAGCTGAGAGAATAGAAGAGGGGGAGGCCTGGCGATTGTTTCCGGAGACCGAAAACGTCCGACGTTAGACCGGCTATACTGCCGCTATAGTTATCCGTTGGGGCATCAAACGAACTCCGAATGTGACGAAAATTGTCAGGCGGCCTACCTACAACATAAAAACACCGCACGCCAACTTTCATCCCATTCCAAGAACATATTCCGGCCACTTATAAAATAATATCTCGGACATGCAGCGGGCACGTGCAAGTGTGGCTGGGCTCAGAACGGACAACAGAAGAAACTGGGGGAACCCGGACGGATGCAGGTTTTGAAAACATGATGATGCAATGCACATGATGACATGGTAAGATGCAACACGAAAGCAAAAGACAAGGCAACAACAGCGAATAACTGGAGGACACCTGGCAAATCGGTCTCGGGGTGTTACAGTAGGAGCACAAAGTACCCGAACTAGAAAAGCCAAAAATGAAGCCCGCCGTTGGTGCGGCAAAGAAGTCCAAGTTAGCCTCAAACGCGGACGAGATGATGAACCTCATCATGAAGCGGTGTATGGATTACATACGCAGCCAAATGAAGGAAATACCGGAACAAGTAGCTGAGGTGACACACCCTTAATTCTATGTTTACAACATTTTTGAAGTTGCAAAACCGTGCCGACATTAATTAATATTTTTAATGTAATGCGGAGATTGTTAGAGAAGTTGAACCAAAATGGTGTGATGTACAAGCCAGCGGCTGATGCGGCTTCCGGCAACAACGATGCAGACATAGAAGTGGATTCCTTTGAGAATGGTCCGCCAGAAAAAAAAAGAATTCGTGTACAAGGATGACTCTGACGGTCTAGAGCCGGTGATTGATTTGACACAGCCTGACGAGCCTGTTGTCAACAAGAACAACGATGATGAGGAAGTATGTTTTCATTTATTTGTCTTCATTTATCTCAATTATGCATCTTCATTTTCGTTAACTGAACCTATCACATTATTTCTTTGTTAACTAGAAAACACCTGCCAAGTTAGATGTTGACAAGACAACGGAGTGCGGCGCAACACCGAAGAACCCTTGGATTGTAGGTAATTCTCCTCGAGCAGAATCGTCCGACATTGACATTTCTGCAAGTTCTATCGACAGGATGGTGGGTAAGAGCAAGGGGAAAAAGTCTGCAGCAACCACAAAAGAAGACGATGTTATATCCGGGAAGCGCCGACGGACTGTTCCCAAGAAATTTGAATCCCCCTTTAAACTTGACAAGCCCTGCAAGCGAAGCGCTCGTGGTACTAAGCCATCCGGCAACACTACCACAACTAGAGGTACCGTTAGTAGCTATCTTAGTGCTTAATTTACTACCATTTCATGTACTCACCATTCGTGACGTTCATAATTTATCATGCAGCTCTGTTTAGTAACAATGACGTGGAAGGCTCTGCTAAGGACGATCTCACACCGGAACTCATTGATGCTGTTGTTACGTTTGTGGAGGCAGCTGCTCGGTCTAAGAAGAATATGAATAAAAGAGTTTACTACAATGAACGTGGCACTTCTATGACTGTGGAGAGTATACGACCGGTACTTGAGCATACATGGCTGCCGGATGACGTAAGATCTATTACCATGTCCTGCTATTTAAGTGCATAATCTAGGTGTCACCTATGAAAATAAAATGTTCTATTATTTTACGCAGATTATCGATGCTTATCAGACACATTTGGCTCTGCGCGTTGGTCATGATCGGCACCTCTGTCCAGCCTGGAGGTCCAAATACCTTGTTGATCGTGCTAAGGCACGAGACAACCCTAAACCGTCGACATACAACATGGATAGTGCGCTGAGTAGAGCTGGAGCAGTACGTAGGGTTCTGGACGAGTATACCATCCGTGATAAGGTACGATATGTTCTTACTAGTTCATTAACACTCATTTCAACAAGCATAATTGCATCTGATTACAAATGTGTTCCACATTTTAGTCGGTTATCCTTTTGAACATCGGCAATACACACTGGATCACCGTGGTGATGCACAACCGCAAGAAAGAATTCCGAGTTTTTGATTCGCTCTATCCTCTCGAGTTCTCTCTCGACACTGTGAAAGCACTGGTACTCTCCCCAACATTGAGCATTCTTCATATGAAATGTCATATGGTTTCTCACTACTACTTTCTTTCAAATAGCGACTAGCAATAGCAATTGATATGGAAGAGGCAAACCGTATTACACCTGGCAAATATCCAGACGTCACTAAGTGGCCTATCTTACCTCAGATCGACATGCCACTACAAGAGGACGGGTGAGTTACGGTTCATCATTTTCTACTTACGAAAGACATGTTCGTGTGCACGGTGACTAATGTTTGCATATATATTAGGAACTCTAGTGGCCTTTTTGTGATTGACGTTATGGAGCATTGGGACGGGGATCGATGGACCACCGATTTTACCCAGGTAATTTATCCTCTCTTTTCGTACACTTGTACAATTGTCGTATAATACCAACTTATATTCATTAAACATTGTTCTAAAAATTGCAGGCCACGGTTAATGCAAGGAGAAGGCGTCTTGTCGCCCAGGTGGTTCTCTCACCTACCAACACGCTCGAATGTGTGAAGAACAAAATCCGTGACATCGCAAAGAAAAGCAAGGCGTAAAGACATCATACATGATTCAAGATTCTAGTTTTAGTCGTTTGTTTTAAGTCCGGAAGCACGTTTCCCGGCATGGACAACTTTGATTTTCAATCATTCATGTAATAAGCACGATACCATGGATTTTGTGTGGATTTTTGGTCGCTCACACATACTTGTGTATGTGTAATATAGTCAGACTATACGTTTCGTACCAATAAATTTTTGCTTCCCTTCATTTGTTCTGTCTTAATGTTTTTTGCTGTTGTGTTCATTCTTTTCTTCCATGGAAGAGTAATTCATTTCCTTTTTACTTTTGCATATTTTTTGATTTGATTTGGCATTATTCAACAATAAGAAAAAAATGATAAATTCCTTTTTGTTTGCTTGAGAATCAACCTCGGCTGTCGTGCCATCCGGTGTGGGATCCTGTGCCCGAGACAACGACAGATCCGGTCCCCGCGCGGGCGACCCAGTCGACGAGCGCCAGTTGGCGCGGGGCGACGCGCCAGGTCCGGACCCGCCCGACCGCTCGGTGGAGACAGCCCGTGTGTCAGACGCAGACGGGCCACCCGTGGATCCTGCGGTTGGTGGAGTAGGCAGATCCGCCTGGGATCCTGTGCGCATGATTGCGCCGCTGGATCTCTCGGGATCGGCGTCCGCAGGTGGATCTTCCTCGTGTCTTGCGCCAGACTCCCTTGGCGTTATCTGTTGCTTCAAATCACGTTGCACAGTTTTTTTTGCTACATTTTTGTTAGCCTTTTCCTTTTCTACATCATGAAGATCAGGATCAGTAGCACCATCAATCACATGATCAACTACTCCTTCGCCCCCTTGATCAGTACGATTTAGAGCTCCGGTGGAAGCAAAAGAATTTCAGTGCTTAGCCGAGAACCCGCATTAGGATGCAGGTCAAACAAGGGCAAACTATTTCGAAAGTGATATAATTTATTGGTTAATATAATATACTTAGACCTTACACAAATGAACTGGCCACAATGCAGATAGGACCTGATCATTCAGTTCAACAATAAACCACAAAACATACTTAAAATTCATCACAAATCTCCTTCAGCTTCTTGATCTTATCAACGTACCCATGTTTCTGTTTGAGAAAATCTGCAATAATATACTCAAGTTTTTTCTTCTCTTGCTTCAGCTGGTCCCTCTCTCTCTCTCATCACTTGGTCTCTCTCTAGCACCACCTGGTCCGGTCTTTCTCAGCCTTTACCCTCAGGACCTGATGTATATTGGCACAACCATGGTCTGCCATCTTATTCTTCTCCAGCTCCTCTTTGAGATCGCTAAGTGACAATCTTGCATTGCCCAACTGCGTGAGAGCATCCTCCTTATCAGCCACTAGTTTAGCAAAGTCCATTTTGAAAAATCTCAGCTCTTCCTCCGTCCTCCTCTTTTCTCCAATTAACATGCATTTGTCTTCAGCATTCTTAATATTCTGTCTCAGCTTCTCGTCATACATGCTCCACAGTTCTCTCAGGCAGAACTTCGTAGCCACTGACCACTCCGGGTCTACCCATTCCACATAGTTACATTTCACTTCTTCCTACAGTATGAAAAAATATGGTCTCAATCATATATGCACAAATGCAATACAATTACATGGAATGCACTAAAAATATGGTCTCAATCATATAAACACAAAATGTAGCATGCAATGATATACATATATATGTATATGGATCAATTAACTACAAGTATATGCTATTATATGCTAAAACAAATATTAGACCGTGAAAAAGACAACATAAATACGGAATTTGTAAATGCACAAATTAATTGAAATTGTATGCAATTTTGGGCAGATCAATGGATTACCGCGAAGTAAGTTGAGCACGAGGTAATGTAAACATATATTTACAGTACGGAACAACATACCTTCTGACCACAGGCAAGAAAACGTCTGCCAGTGTCCAAGGAATCAAAAGCAACAAGCCTGACGCAAGGTTCTCGATGCAGACAACGAGAAGACAAATCGTGAGCAATGCCACTCCATTCATAGCACGGGATAGTCGTAGGAAGCTAAACGAAACAACAGAGATAATGCACAAATCAACGCCCTACGTTAAATACTGGAAATGAAGAACCCTAACCCTAAGCCTAGCACTATCTAAAGATTATATAGTAGGAGCGTACCTGCAGGCTAGTCACGGATTCGCCATCCGAAGAAGAGCTCGACTCGTTGCTCCACGAAACCATGGCGTAACGTGACCGGCGGCAAGACGTGGATCGGTGGCGGCGGCGGCGGTCGCAGTGGATAGATAGAACGCGCGTGGAGATCGTGAGGGAAGAACCGCCCCAACCAGGTGGCCAGCGCGGCCCATTTAAACAGGTTGTAATCAAAATAAAAATTGTTAAATGGGCTCGGCAACGGGAGCGGTCGTGTGTCGCGCCGTCTAACGGCATCCGTCACCCCCCTCCACGTCATCGCGACAAGCGGCACGAGTTACACTACAAGCCCTGAAATGGTGGGTTTTTCTTTTCTTTATGAGGTGAAAATGGTGGGGTTTTGGTACGAAGTCTATACTATAGACCAAAGTGAGCTAGTATCTTCCATATCTAAATGGTGGTGAACCAAAGGAGTGAAAAAAAATTAATTATTACCACACATAATTACATCTTCTATATCTAAACAACTAGCCACCACTAACCTATTTCTCTTAACATGCAAGTTTGCCACCTCGTTATTCAACATGTATGGAGAAAGGTCCACTACAACATGCAAACAAAAGATTCCCGCAACAACATATACATGTTACATGTAAGCATTTCTCTATGAATATATTGCAAAACATTCCCGCAACAACATGCCGGGTATCGTCTAGTTTTCTAATATAATATAACTAGAGTGGACAACACAAAAGATGACATCATTACAATGGCTAAAATGCTATCCATTTTCCATGATTAAATTCCCTAGTGACCGCCTCCTGTTTAGTCCATATATGCTACAAGCACTATCTCAAGGTAGTGGCCTCTTGCAATATTATATATCATGTATCATGTATGCAGTAACACATTGTAAACACCTCACTATTAGATCACTGGATTCATCCTAACATAACTCTAGCAACTATTCTACTCTTCTTCGCCCACCACGCTTCTGCACATGATAACAGGAAAAGTTAATGAATGACAAATTAAAAACAATTATAACCTACAATGCGTACAAAAACTTACTTCTTATTTAGTTTGCATTTCTTGCTGCGTTTAGTGTGCCCTAGCAATTTGCATGCACCGCACCTGATTCTGATCTCGTCGTACCAAAGTGGCCCACCATTTTTCGACATAGGGCGGTTCTCATCTACCTTAGTTGCACCTTTCGTCGATACTTTAATAGGATCTTGAACTTCAACTATGTTGCCTTCACCATCGTCTACATATTCAATTGCACAACTACTAAGATCAGCCGTTTTCTTACTCAAATTTTCCTTTAGCTGATCATACTCATGGCTCTTAGCTATCACGGTCTTCAAACTCTCCTGTAATTGATCCCACAAAGCTGGGTGTTTGCATGCTGCATGAATAGTTTCTGAAACCAACACACTGACCTGGCTATATTTCATTCTTTCAGCTGCTCCAGTCCATCCAAATCCCAACAGATCACTTGTGCGCCTCGCGGGCGGTCCCAACCTTGCGTCTTTCGTGAACCGCACAAGAACTAAACACTTTGGTATTTCAGATATATTCAAGTACTTCAGTACATGGAATATGTGCTTGCAAGGTAGACCCTTTCGAATCATTCTTCTGCAGCTGCACCTTATAGTTTCTACGGAATTTACTGGAGTGTACTCCACCCAAAAATGGCTCTTCCGGTTATTCTTCCAGGCCACGATGTACTGCTATGATCCATCTCCGAGCTTTATTTCTACAATCTCCATGCCGCCAATTTTCCTAAGATCAGCTTGCAACATATGGAAGTTTGCTGGAGTGAAGACGTGAGAAGCAGCTATCTCAAGTTCCCTCGAGCTAGTAACTGCCACAGGTACACTCTGTGAGGCCGTGCAATCATCTCGTGCCTCATTCTCACGGATACGTACAACGGCGTTCTCATAGTGCAAAATCATATCCACCAGGGTCATTTCACAGTCTAGGTGGAGGTGAAGGCATGAGTTTAGACTTTCACTCCTCTGGTTGCTTTTCATGCCAAGCCAAAAACCCTCTGTCAGATAAGCCGCAGCCCACAGTCTCCTCTTCTTATACATCTGTCTCAACCATGTTATTGTTTTTTCCGACTGCCATCTTTTGGAAAACGCCTGCCATCTCTCCTCAAACGTGGCCATGGACGTGCTGTAGTACAGAAGAGTTCGGAACTCCTTCAAGGACTTGTGACTGAGGTGAATCTTCATATTTTTTTCTATATGCCACGTAAATATACGGTGCCACACGTCTGGCAAGACTTGACGAATTGCCTTGATCATCGCAGCGTCGACGTCCATGATAACGCTATTCGGCATATTTTGACACATGGACCTCAAAAAAGTCTCCAGCAGCCACACATATGTCTCTTCGGTCTCGTCCGAAACTATGGCACAAGCAAAAACACTGGTCTTCCGGTGATGGTTAAGACCAACAAAGGGTATGAATGGCATACCATACCGGTTCATCTTGTACGTGCTGTCAAATACAAGCACGTCGCCGAAGTCCTCATAGTCATGACGAGACTGGGAGTCACACCAGAACATCCTATTCATATGTCCTTCCTTGTCTAGCTTGTACTCGAAAAAGAAGCTAGGATCCCTCTGTTTCCTACTGGCCATGATGCCTATGACTGTGGTAGCATCACCTTTTGAAAGCAGCTTCCTCTTCTCCCTAGCGCAAAGGTTGTATATTTCACGCCTGGTAAAACCAACACCGCCATACCATACATGTTTGCTGATGAACGAATCCATCATGTCGTGAATTCTAATCCCTGCAGCTCCCATGGACAGTATCTCAGCTCTCTGGTACTCTTTGATTTTTCTGTGGGACCAAAGAAAAGGTACCTCATCCGGTCCTGCCAAGATATGGCTATGCTTGTCCTCAAAACTATCAACATACCAAACCCCACGCTTTTGGTCAAGCTTCACGGTCAGGTGCGCTTTGCAGTGGCAGCGTGTCTCGGGTCGGAGCCTACGGCTGTGTCCTTCCTCGGTTAGCAACCTGCTATCACGTTTTCCTTGTCTGGAACAAACAAACCGCCTATAACGCATATGACGTGACTCGGTTTTGGTATACCTGACCCTATTCTTTCTAATGCCAAAACCATTTTCTCTAGCATAGCTATTGTAGAAATCATACGCAGCCTCATGAGACCTAAAAGTCTTTTGTATTATCTGCATGAACATATCCCTCTTATCATCTGCACTAGCAGTATCTTGGACATTCTTTTTCCCCTCAACTTCTGTCACCTACACAATCATAACATAGCCATGAAAATAGTTTTCTATGGTATAACATTACTTCCATACAACATTCATTACATACATACCTCACTCATGATGACCGACGATTGCGACTCCCCAGAATCAGGTGCAGCTAATGATTCGACATCAAGGCCTGTCTCCGCGTCGGATTCACCATAATAGTCGTACGCATTATGACATTCGGAAATGAGCTGAAAAATATAACACAAATACATAAGTACTTATAATATAATATTCCAGGATTTATTCAACTTGCATGCATGCCAACAAAAAATTCCACTTCCATACCTGACTAATGTTAATCTTCATTCGATATCTCCGGGTTGTTTTTCTCACCATCATCATGCTCATTGTTTACCTGACCATCATCATGTCCATCCATCTATAAATTTTCAAAATATAATATTGTCGGATGCCACCAAAAAATTACAACATGATAATGCCACTCACATTAAGATCTTCCAATTCGTTCCCATTCTCTGACCTATCTCCACGATCTGAATTTTCATCATCTGACCAATCTTCTATCCAGTCTTTCATCACTTCTCCAAACTCCATGTCATACATCATATCAGTTAACTCATCGTCCGCCATTTCCTACAACAATTAATATGTATCATCGCATGTGCAAACATTATCAATGCTGACATATACAACACCTAGCGCATGATCACGGATGTTAAATAAACTACCCCAACCGGAGAGCGCCCCAACCGAGGGCGTTCAGATCATGCACACAACCGACGCCAACAACCTCTGATCGCCCATGGATCCTCCCCCTGTCCACACCGAGCGGCGTTAAGGTACGTCCCACGAATCCAGTACGTGATCACTTTGGATCGCGAGAAGCTGCGCTACCCGTGATAACATGCGCCGCCGGATTCCTAGCCCACGACACCAGTCGTGATTACTTTGGATCGTCAGATACCTAGTTAAGCCGCCGCATCAAATAACGGAGCCGTCGTGCACACAACGGACAGCAACCGACACTAGGTTAACCCTAGAAAGAAGAGACCCACTTTAGCCCGCGTGATCACTGTGTATATCACGACGAGCAGCACTACCAAAACAAGATCTGCGATGGCCTGGACCGCCGGAAAGCTAGGTTACCCGCCCCGCTAGGTTAACCACTACGACGAAAACAACGGCAGTTCGTTTGATGCTGCCGCGAGCGAGACAAACGTGGGGAAACGAGATGCGGTACCTGCGAGCGCTGGAGGTTGACGACGGTGCCGCGCGCGCTCTCGGACGAGATCGCCGGCGATAAGATCGCCGCCGCCGATATTCTAAAGAACCTCACCAGAATGATGGAGGAGCTGCGTGAATGATGGAGCTGCGTGATTGATTGAGCTGCGTGATTGATGGATCGGCCGTCGGCAAGTCCTACCTGGTCGGGGGTCGTGTCATCCTCTTTTTTTTCGGGATGTCACCGTATACATACGTATGGATCATGTTATACGGGGCTTGGATATGGGCTACGGGGCTTGGATATGGGCAGCAGTGGGCCGGAGAAAAAAATAGATGACGGGGGCAAGAATACCCCTAGAAAATTGAGTTGGGGGGTGCAAGAAGGCAGCACGAAACAGGTGAGCACCAATTCCACAAGGTCGCCGGCGAGCTTCCCGGAGCCTCCGGCTGACACCGGCAACGACTAGTGTATGCGGTATCGTGGCGCTGCAGCATAGGAAGATGGCCCATTGGGAAAGAAGACAGGGATGAAGATGGGAGTGGTTGCTTTGAGATTCAGAGATCCACGTGGTGCTCGATGAAATGGGTCGTTCTGTGCGGAGCGTACGACCGGGTCGCATATGATTTTCTTCCATAACACGTATGACCGCCCACTTCCACGTCAATTCGTTTTGTGAAGGCCCAGATCACCTGACTGCCCCGGTAAAGCGACACCAAGTCGACAGACACACATAATCCATGCATATGCATCCACGCATTTATTCGTTTGAAACGGAGCATCCATGCAGTTAAGCTCACCTGACTTTGGTGTTACTACTGTACTATACTGCTCCTTTGATCGGTTAATATCAGAAAATGGGAAGCGTCCTCCGTTTCAATTTCAACGACAGGATGAGGAAGGAGTAACGTTTGATGACTGGGTGAGACACGTGTCCTTGCTCCCATTACATTAACCGGTCATGTCGACCAGGCCGTGTTCATAACAACATCCGATGCTTGATGCAAGTTGCATGCTTTGGTCCCAAAGCAAAGCATAGGCCTCCCAGTGCGTGTAGCATCTCATTCCGGGCGTGTACCCCACAAAGACAAAAGCAAACGAATTCCTCGGCCAACTGTTACATCTAACTAGCTGCTCTCCGATCTGCTCCGCTAACAGTCCAGTCCGTCCCAGGCGATACGTTTCTACTGCTTTACTTACTTCACCAACCGACGACGACGACGACGACGCCGTCACCTCTCGTCTTTCTCTCCTCTCGATCTAGTACTTCCATCTACGAACGAGATGAGATGGCCACACCGGACAGGGACTCGGTGACGGCCACGCCGGAATATCTAAGATTCTTTATCGGCCGGCGTGTAGCCATCGCGCGTACGGTACTTGCTCCCACTTACGCCTCCATGGCCGCAACGTGTCCACTCTCTAGAACGTGTGGTCGACCTCCGATCTGTGTCCCTTCCCATGGTCGACGTCACATTCCCTCGCCTTTCGGCCTCTAGTCTTTGAGTGGCGTCTGGAATTCTGGATCCTGCCATGCCAACCCTCACTAGCTAAAGCTCCTACTAGCAAGTGAGAGCCCGAGCGTGCAAAGGCTGATGGCACCTTGGTAGTGATCCAGTCCACTTCTTGCGGCCGACAAGGCGGAATCGGATATCCACAGCGCTCAATTAACGAACCAGCTACGTCGGAAATGGTTATCTGCACTACCGGCTGCTTACCTACGGCCAACAAAAAGCCAGGCCTTTTTTTTTTAGAGAGAGAGAACAAAAAGCCAGGCCTTGTGGCCAGGAAACTAATAGGAGAAATCTTGAGGTCAAGAAAGTGCCCCGGATGGATTTCACCGCTCCGTAGCACGCCACGTCTGTCTACCGACCGGCCGGCCGGCCTATGTCAGTCTATGTGTGGCCCCTCTGCAGATCCGGCACTGTGAAATCTGAGGAATGCGTGCTTATGGGACAAGATCCTAGTAGTACAACCAAACACTTGAGGCTGTCCACCAGTGCTCTATCTATCTATATATATATATGGTCATCTATGTCTATGTGAGAGACGTAGCTAGCTTGCCATCAATTTGTACCTCCCGGCTCTTACACCAATGGCCGATCCAAGCTTCTTCGTCGGAATCATTGGTCAGTTCTCTTTCTCCTGCTTAAATTCAATGGCCGATCCAAGCTTCTTCATGCATACATCCTCTTGCTTAAATGCCCACTGCTCTCAGCATCACTCTCTTTCTTTTCCGCAACAGGGAACATAATCTCCATACTCGTCTTCACATCTCCAATGTGAGTTCAGCCAGCAATTCCGACTATATGTATAAGCGCTCGCGGTTTACCAATTCTTGCGCGATCCAGAAGCTGATGCTGATGCTGTATGTGTTTTGCTTGCATGATTCAGTGCGACTTTCCGGAGGGTCGTGCGGAACAAGAGCACGGAGGAGTTCCGGTGGCTGCCCTACGTCACCACCCTCCTCTGCACCTCCCTCTGGGCCTTCTATGGCCTCCTCAAGCCCGGCGGCCTCCTCATCATCACCGTCAACGCCGCCGGCGCCGCTCTGCAGGCCACCTACGTCGCCCTCTACCTGGCCTATGCCCCCAGGGACACCAAGGTGCGTCCATCCCTCTGCGCCCTTCACAAACCCGTTTTCAGCTAGCAGCGCTGCTGTGACCTTCTCAACATGGCCAGATGGAACCCGGGCGGATCTGAACTGTGGATAACTAATTTGCAGGTGAAGATGGCGAAGGTGGTGGTGGGAGTGAACATCTGCTTCTTTGCCGCGGTCGTCGTGGTGGGGCTGGTGGCGCTGCACGGCGCCGTCCGGCTGTTCGCGGTGGGGGTTCTCTGCTCCGCTCTCACCATCGCAATGTATGCTGCGCCCATGGTCGCAATGGTTAGTAACAAGCTCGATCATCTCTTCAGTTCTACCACCACCAAAATCTTGGTCTTTTCTTTTCTTTTCGAAACTGTCTCCCTCACGGCAGCGTTTCCTTTCAAGCAGAAGTTAATTTTATTTTTTTGCGGGGACAAGCAGAAGTAACTTTAACTAGGGCAAAGTCATTTCCCATCATATTTTTCAATTCTCAAATGTCTGAAATTTTGGAAGTCTCTGTCACCTAAAACCACACTCTCCCAAATCTGAATCGCAGTTTGAAACTGTGTACCTTTTGCAAAATGTCAGTGTTTTCTTCGATTTTATAGCAGTAGGTGTAACTCTCCCAAATCTGTCATTAAGCAGTAGGTGTTGGTCTGATGTCGTTTTCTTGGATTTATAGCAGAAGCAATATTATAAAAGCGAAAGCTTCGCTTGAGCACGACTTCTCACCTATTTGCACGTAATATTAAATGATGTGTGTAGGGCACATCTAGATATGCTATAGTTATTGCACATCTAAATGAATGAATCAAGCATAAAGAAAAAAAAGAAAAAAATTCACACAAATCTCAACGTAAGATCAATGACATAGGATTTAAATGTGCAATATTTATGGCACATCTAGATGTGCTTTAGCAAAACTGAATATTAAACTAGTTTAATTTTATTCGTAATTTATGTTTAAACTGTTTGAAATGGATGGGTATTTACGAAACATGGTTGGATGGCGTGGTACCCATACACGTTCAAACGTACTAGTATTTGCGGATATTTGGAGGCGTCAGTTTGATAACCGCCATCATTCTAGATTTTCATTCACACATGACGTCCATGCCTTCTTTCTAGAATTTCATTCCCCATCAAAATGCATATCTAGATTTTGATTCCTGGACTTGCAGTAATTTCGAATTAAGTCTCGTCATGTGCGGAGTGAGTCATGACACACAGTCTATCCGTATTTGTATGTAACGACGTGACATGACATGATCACCCGCGTCACAAACGGATCAGGCCCCTGCGTCGCCCCCCCTCAGGCGACTCGAGTGGCTCTCCAACCCTAGCCGCCATCGGGGCCTAGCCCATCTTTCTCCCCTCCTCCCGCCGCCGCCGGCTTGCGCCCGGAGGCCGACGGCGGTGGCGGGAGCTCTTCCTCCCTCCCGCGTCTCAGGGATGGCGGGGCCCCAACATGCGTGGAGGTGCGGCCGATCTAGAAGCGACGGCGGCGGCGGTCGGCCCTGCCTCGGACCATGGGCGGCTACTGCGGTGGCGGGCCTAGATCGGGCGGCGGCGCGATGCGGTCTTCGGCGGCATGTCAATTGGCTTTAGATCAGCGGCGGCGTCGAGGGCCTGATGGACTGCTTGGCGGCATCCATAGCAGATCTGTTCTGGCCGGTGTAGCCAGTGATGGTGGCCATCTTCGTCGGCGGTGGCCGGCCAGAAGCTTGGTGATTGGATTTCGAGATCCATCATCTAGTTCCGACTGCGAGTTGGGGAGACATGGTTGACGGTGAAAACCGAGCCGACGGCAGGCGATGGCGGCACGTCATTACCTTGATGAAGGCATCGTCGTGTAACTACTGTCGACCCACTCGTGTTGCTCCGGGGGAAACCCTAGGATCTGGTGTTTCAGATCGGACGATGGCGGCACTGCGGTGTTGTTTCTCTCTTGGGAGCATCGTTTGTGGAGCAGCGTTGGAAGTCAGAGGCGGGAGGTGGAGCGGCTTCGTCTTGCATGGAGTTTCGGTGAAGATGTCAAGTCATGCCTGACCGACAGGTGCTACGCTTTGTCATGCCTGGTCGGCAGGTGCTACGCACGACAGATCTTCCAAGGACTTCAAACTCTGTCGGCTGATGGTACTTGGCAGCATGGCGCTGAGGTGTATCAGTGGCGACCGCTGTTTGCGCGCAGGGAGGGGGTGCCATTGGGCGCCGTGGTGGCGTCGACGATAGCTAGACCGAGCAAGGTTGATGCATCAGTATAGTTCTGAAGATGGAGCGGTGGCAGTTGCCGGCAGCGGCCTCTGAGAGCACGCGCGGACCAGTGTGTGCCCCAGCCCCGGCAAGTGGCTAGGTTGGGGTCTTAGGTCTTAGATGTTAGGCTTGGCTACGATGTCTGTTTGGTATTAGGCCCAGGCTATCTACGCCCCTTCATCAACTGGATAGGTGTAGTGACAGTTTGTTGCTTAGACGACGGCTTTAATCTTACTGTTGTATCATTTTGTAAGGTCTTGTGAAAATAATTAATAAAGTGATCGTATGCATCGTCCAGACGCAGAGAACGGGGGTCACCATCCTTCTTTAAAAAAATGACATGATCACCCCGCAGGCCACAGTTGGTACGTGGTGACCATTAATGCGTGTTTCAGATGCCTTAAGTGGTTCGGTTTCTCATCGCACTCAAGCCTCTCGGGAGAAAAGAGAAGGTTTTTTGTTTGCCACGTAGTTCTCGATTACCCAAATGCACTCACTGGCAGTATGTTGAGAAGCGCTTACAAGTGAGCGATTGAAAACTTTATCCGCCGTGAATTAATTGATATGCATGCAGAGGACAGTGGTGAAGACCCGGAGCGTGGAGTACATGCCCTTCTCCCTGTCCTTCTTCCTCTTCCTCAACGGCGGCATCTGGAGCGTCTACTCCCTGCTCGTCAAGGACTACTTCATCGGGGTACGCACGCATCATGCACACATGACGTCCATACGCATATACACTACGTAGAGGCGCAGGTTTAACTAACTTCACACTTGTTGGAACTGGAACTACTTTCAGATCCCCAACGCCATGGGTTTTGTGATGGGCACGGCGCAGCTGGCGCTGTACATGGCGTACCGGAACAAGAAGAAGCTCGTGGCGCTCAAGGAGGAGGACGAGGAGAAAGGGGCGGTGCACCTGATGGGACAGGTAGAGCTGGGCCAGGCCAAGGTGCCGTCGTTGAAGAAGGGGCTGAGCCTGCCGATGCCCTCGTCCCTGCCGTCGCCGTTGCACGGGTTTGGCAACCTAATCAAGGCCTTGTCCGCCACCCCCCTGGAGCTGCACTCTGTCTTGAGCCAGCACGAGCGCGTCGGTGCTAAGGAGGAGCACCACGACGACGACGACGACGACGACGACGAGCATGCCTACTCGTCCAAGTGACACACACTAACACTAACTAGTGCGTGTAGCAGCATTTGATAAAGCCTGCACGGGGTATGCGTAATATAATGCGTGTACAGTGTTCGCACTGAAATGGAGAGTATGGCGTGACAGCATGTATATGACGTGCTTATTTTGCGCATAAATTGAGAGGGCTAGTTTCTTTTCTTTTCTATTTCAGCTCAGATCTTTTAAGGAGGACATAGCCTCGGCCTCTATATCGTTGCGAGTGATGCACACAACCATATTTATTAGTAATTATTATTAAAGGTGTGAGTATCATTCATCCAATACAACACAAACAAAATATAGAAAGATAAAATCCGCAACCTGCGTATAACATGACAATATCCTATGAATCCATTTATGTTTGTGAATCCCTGTATCCTCTCCTCATCAGCCGTTTGATGGAAATCTTGTGCCTAGCGAGCGTGAGGGCTCATTTTGCACAATGACGCCCGCCTCCAGCCCAAGCTCCATGTGAATTTTTTAAAAAGGTCCCCAGCCCAATACTTTCCAATCGTTTCTCTGTCAATCCCCTGTGGTCACGACCATCTACCAACGATCGCCGCGACAGACACGACGGGAAGCGCCTTCCAGATCCCGATCAACATGCCGGACGTCACCGCGAGTCCATGACAGACACGACGTCCCAACTCTCAATCAGCAGGGCGGACGAAGTCTCCTCGCAACTGATCAGCATGCCAGCTACTGCTGCTATGGACGATGAAGCTGCTTCGAGAACAATGGAGGGAACCTGCTCACCCTCCTTCCATAAACCAAAAGGCTACTCTGCATTTGCCTGCACATCTAGTTGTCAGCAAAGCCATCTCTCACGCCCTGATGTGGCTGTCCAAAGCCCTACGACTACAGAATATGAGCTGTGCTTCAGTACGAGAAATGTAGCTTCAGGCAACACATGGAAAACAAGTAATATTTGTGTGTGATGTAGATGTATACCACAGAGCACAAAGCACTGAACATCCTCTGGTTTATATTCCAAACAGAGAAATGACATTCATTTTTTTTTTGAATTTTGCATTCAAAACAACATCAATTGTTATTGCAATCGGCAAGAGGAGTTCATCTAAACAAAAGTAGCTATGTGGTCACAGTTTTGGTAATCTATTCAAGGACAGGGATGCGGCGGCCGCCTAAGCGGACCTCCGTCGCAAGCTGCCGATGCGACGGCCATCGTGATGGATCTCTTGTGAAGCTGTTTTTCTCTTATGGCCAGTGTTGAGTTATGTGTGATGGCAGCTGCTTCTTTGACGAGTGTTGAGTTGAATGGAGTGTGGCAAGTAGCAGGAGCACCAAGATATATTATGTTCTCATACACCTGAACATGCTCTGATTTTGTTATATATACCAATGAGCACATAAACCTAGACATGCTCTGATTTTCTTATACTACTAAGGAGCAGCTGCTATCACATGGGAGAAATCCATGTACAGAAAACTTTGGCAAACCAAGAGCTCATCCATTTATTCTGCTGTACAAGCAGTGTTCAATTCAACCCTGGCTGCTTAATAGTAGAAGTAGCATCTATTAGGTGTAGAAGTGTATTGGCGGCATACGAGACTTGTTAACCAAATTACAGTATCAATTCACCAAAAGAAAGTAAAAATACTTTTTTCCTGAGAGTAAACGAGAGCTTTCATTCAATCTACTCCCTCTGTTCACTTTTATAAGACATTTTAGACAGTTGAAATTGAACTGTTTCGGTGTTGTCTTAAATGTGTAAACGGTCTTACAAAAGTGAACGGATGAAGTAACAAACATGTTTACATTGTCATTTTCAGTACAAGATATACTGTCAATTCTAACCCAGGCAGTCAATACATGTTTTGCCCAGTTGCTCTCTCTCTCCCAACTTTCTGAAAAACAAATCTAGAGAAATGACATTCAGTATTTCTGAATTTTGCACTCCAAACAACATGAACTGCTACTGCAATCGGCAAGAGGAGTTCATCTAAATAAAAGTAGGTATGTGGTCGCAGTAGTGGTCGTCTACGGGGTTGTGCTGTTGTAGTCGTCGTCGTTGTCAGGATGTGGTGGCCGCCATCTTCCTCGGAATGTGTTGGTCGCGGCCGCCAGAGTGTGGTGGTCGCTTGCTGTTGTCTCCATGACAGGTCGTCGCCGCCGGGGTGCAGTCCGCCGCCTACTCGGATCCCGGGTGCAGGCTGCCGATGCGACGGCCATCGACATGGATCTCCGTCCGAGGGATAGAAATCAACATGAATCTCTGTCCGAGGTCGCCGCTGCGACGACCACCCACACGGCAGGCTGTCCGCACCGTCGTAGCAACCACCCATGCAGATACACATCCCGTTGCGGCTGCCACTGGGATTGGAGGTCGCCGTGGCCGCCGGCGAGGTGTAGGTTGCGACCTGATTAGGGATTGACAGAGAAACGATTGGAGAGTACTCTCCTGGGGACTTCTTTAAAAAAATCGTAGGAAGCTTGGGCCGGAGGCGGGCGTCATTGTGCAAAAGGAGCCCCGGCGCACGCTAAGCACAAGATTTTTATCAAACGGCTGACGAGGAGAGGATACAGGATACAGGGATTCATAAACATAAGTGGATTCACAGGATATGACGCCATAACATGACAATATCCTATGAATCCACTTACAGCGTGTTTGGTTCAGGGGAATTAGAGATGGGGAATGGGAGTTGAGGGATAAGGAGATTAAAAATCCACTGTTTGATTAGAGGGAATGGGAGTTTAAGTGGGAAGGAGACTGGGAGTTGGGAAACCCAATTCCCACCGATTTCTTTCCATGGGTACCTTGTTAATTCGTGAGGAAAGTTTTATCCCACGCCAATTCCCATCATATGTCAAACAAGGAAATGGGAGTAAAAATCTACTTCTCATGCCTAATCCCTTCATAAACACCCTTGTGCAAACTCCCATACCCTTACCCAAGTGTTTACCAAACAGACTGTTATGTTTGTGAATCCCTGTATCCTCTCCCCGTCAGCCGTTTGATGAAAATTTTGTGCCTAGCGAGCATGAGGGCTCATTTTGCACAATGACGCCCGCCTCCAGCCCAAGCTCCATGTGAATTTTTTAAAAAGGTCCTAACCCAGTACTTTCCAATCGTTTCTTTGTCAATCCCCTGTAGCCACGACCATCGATTCACAAACATAAGTGGATTCACAGGATATGACACCTATAAAAATCCCTCGAGAAGCCTTAAAAATGGCACGCACAAAAAATGAATATTTGTTTTGTTAGAAGAAAATCGTTTCCACAGTTTCATAATGCCCAAATGTGGAATATGTGCAAGATGGTATCACTTATTTTGGGACGGAAAGAGTATTACACAGCAGAAAGAGGTTGGATAAGAAGCAAGATGGTGTCCGATCTGGCGCGAGATTAGGTACTCCGTTCCTTAATTGAGTGTTTCCTTGTATAAATTAATACGCTATTAACTGCTCACTGATTCAGTCCCAGTTTTTTAGGAAACAAATTTCGGATTTAAGGAAGCTAATAACAACTCTAGGAAAATGAGATTCCACGCCATGTAGTGTGCTTCCTTATAGTATTAAGTAATAAAGTGTTTCCAAAATTACAAATTTTGCTTCCATAGAAGAAAATTTTGTTATCGATTGTGGCGAACTTTAATCCTGTGCAACTTATTTCGCGTGTGAAGTTGTGATGAAGGAGAGTGCTTCAAACATGATCGAACATTGCTTCCATTTGGTATTTCGTTTTCAAACTAGAAAAGATGTGCTTCAAACAAACAAGGAATTGTTTTGTAGGAGCGTTAAATTGCTTCCAAATGACAAATATGTATTTCTACCAACATTGCTTCCAAAATATAATAGGGTTAGCTTCCAATGAAACAAATATTTTTCTCTATTGTTGTTTCCAATATCGACTGGAATTGCTTCTAAAGGAAAATAATATTTGTTTCTAATGATGATCAGAATTTGATTCCATATACAACACAAATATGTTACATAGGCTGTGCCGATAATGCCATTGTGGTCCACCACATTAGGGAGACACATGCACACGGACACACCGGCGAGACCATATAAGCGCACTCGCTGGTTTGATGCATCCTTGAACATGGGCACTGTCGTGTGGTTGGATGTTTCCAAGCGAGCAACGACGATGGCGTCCACGAGGAACTACGGGGGCTTGTTGATGACATCAGCACCACGTTCCGCTTGTTGATGACCATATAAGCGCACTTGCTAGTTTGATGCATGCTTGAACATGGGCATTGTCGTGTGGTTGGATGTTTCCAAGCGAGCAACGATGATGGTGTCCACGAGGAACTAAGGGGGCTTGTTGATGACATCAGCACCCGAGCTCGTCATCCATCGTGGCTCTCCTGACTAGCGCTACCAGAACTCTATTCCCTAAGCACCGTGCTTCGAACTAACCTCATCTCGGAGCAGACCATCGCCAAGATCTGTTTTCCTCAACGCGGCCTTGTGCGACGTTGCAGGTCCCCCGGCTCGGCATTAGGCGGCCATGAGCCCATGAATGTCACCAACCACACTGCAGCACGGCGAGACGGCAAACGCTTCGCAGATGTGGTGGTGGTCCTGCACAGCGAGACGTCGTGGAACGCCTCCGGCATCGTTCAGGTCTGATGGTTGATTTCGCCTCCTAGTTCTCTGCCCCATGCTTCTCCGTTGTTCTTTTGTTTACACTCCAACGAATGATCCGGGCTTGCCTTGTGATTACGTGACAAATTTCTATGCACAAGATTTAATCCTGCTTAGTTGGAGCTGCAGGAAAAAATAGAGGATTAATATACACCCACTCATGCATTCAGATTTGGTCCTCCTTAGTATAGAACTATAGATCCACCATGTTATTTTCCTCAAGAGGTTGCCCAGATCAACCAGTTCATTTTGGAGGCACTAGGTGTGCACGGCTCCACCACCCACTACTTGCATCTTCAAATTAATTTAGGTGTCAATTTCCCTTTGTTGCATCCAGTTTCATAATCCATGCTTCATAGGTCTCCTATGTGTGCTTCATATGTATAACATCTATGCTGCAATAGAGACAGATTTTTGCTTCATAATCCATGCTTCATAGGTTTCCTATATGTGCTTCTTATCTATAATAACTAGAGTGCCGCGGTACAACTATGCTTCTTAATTTATGTAGCAATATGCTTCCATGACTTCCTAACGAACTAGTGCATGCATGATGCCAAGCCATTATCTATTCCTTATAATTCCATGCTTCCAATCTATTTTATTATTGTTTACTGATGTCCATATGTGTCTTTAGATGAATTTTGATTATAGATCAAAACTTTATGCGCCCATATCCTATTCAGTTGGAGATTCAACTATAGCATCTATGTTCATTGTATGCTTCAATGCCAAATATATAATGTTTCACCGCTGCTCTACCTCAATATTATGAGCTATAAACATTTACCTGCGAATAATCGGTTGTGTTGTTTCATAGAATCTCACATGATGCTTCTGTTGGGGAACGTAGTAATTTCAAAAATTTCCTACACACACAAGATCATGGTGATGCATAGCAACGAGAGGGGAGAGTGTGTCCACGTACCATCGTAGACCGAAAGCGGAAGCGTTAGCACAACGCGGTTGATGTAGTCGTACGTCTTCACGATCCAACCGATCAAGTACCGAACGCACGGCACCTCCGAGTTCAGCATACGTTCAGCTCGATGACGTCCCTCGAACTCTGATCCAGCCGAGTGTTGAGGGAGAGTTTCGTCAGCACGACGGCGTGGTGGCGATGATGATGTTCTACTGACGCAGGGCTTCGCCTAAGCACCGCTACGATATTATCGAGGTGGACTATGGTGGAGGGGGGCACCGCACACGGCTAAAAGATCAAGAGATCAATTGTTGTGTCTTTGGGGTGCCCCCTGCCCCCGTATATAAAGGAGTGGAGGAGGGGGAGGGCCGGCCCTCTCTATGGCGCGCCCTAGGGGAGTCCTACTCCCACCGGGAGTAGGATTCCCCCTTTCCTAGTAGAATTAGGAGCCCTTCCAAGTAGTAGGAGTAGGAGGGAAGGAAAGGGAAGGGAAAAGGAGAAGGAAGGAAGGGGACGCCCCCCCTCCCTAGTCCAATTCGGACCAGCCCATGGGGAGGGGTGCGGCCACCCTTTGAGGCCTTTCTCTCCTTTCCCGTATGGCCCATTAAGGCCCAATACGAATTTCCGTAACTCCTCGGTACTCCCGAAAATACCTGAATCACCCGGAACCTTTCTGATGTTCGAATATAGTCGTCCAATATATCAATCTTTACGTCTCGACCATTTCGAGACTCCTCTCATGTCCCCGATCTCATCCGGGACTCCGAACTCCTTCGGTACATCAAAACACATAAACTCATAATATAACCGTCATCGAACTTTAAGCGTGTGGACCCTACGGGTTCGAGAACTATGTAGACATGACCGAGACACGTCTCCGGTCAATAACCAATAGCGGAACCTGGATGCTCATATTGGCTCCTACATATTCTACGAAGATCTTTATTGGTCAAACCGCATAACAACATACGTTGTTCCCTTTGTCATCGGTATGTTACTTGCCCGAGATTCGATCGTCGGTATCTCAATACCTAGTTCAATCTCGTTACCGGCAAGTCTCTTTACTCGTTCCGTAATACATCATCCCACAACTAACTCATTAGTTGCAATGATTGCAAAGCTTATAGTGATGTGCATTACTGAGTGGGCCCAGAGATACCTCTCCGACAATCGAAGTGACAAATCCTAATCTCGAAATACGCCAACCCAACAAGTACCTTCAGAGACACCTGTAGAGAACCTTTATAATCACCCAGTTACGTTGTGACGTTTGGTAGCACACAAAGTGTTCCTCCGGTAAATGGGAGTTGCATAATCTCATAGTCATAGAAACAGAACATGTATAAGTCATGAAGAAAGCAATAGCAACAAACTAAACGATCAAGTGCTAAGCTAACGGAATGGGTCAAGTCAATCACATCATTCTCCTAATGATGTGATCCCGTTAATCAAATGACAACTCATGTTATGGTTAGGAAACATAACCATCTTTGATTCAACGAGCTAGTCAAGTAGAGGCATACTAGTGACACTCTGTTTGTCTATGTATTCACACATGTATTATGTTTCCGGTTAATACAATTCTAGCATGAATAATAAACAATCATGATATAAGGAAATAAATAATAACTTTATTATTGCCTCTAGGGCATATTTCCTTCAGTCTCCCACTTGCACTAGAGTCAATAATCTAGTTCACATCGCCATGTGATTAATACAATAGTTCACATCACCATGTGATTAACACCCATAGTTCACATCGCCATGTGACCAACACCCAAAGGGTTTACTAGATTCAATAATCTAGTTCACATCGCTATGTGATTAACACCCAAAGAGTACTAAGGTGTGATCATGTTTTGCTTGTGAGAGAAGTTTAGTCAACGGGTCTGCCACATTCAGATCCGTAAGTAAGTATTTTGCAAATTTCTATGTCAACAATGCTCTGCATGGAGCTACTATAGCTAATTGCTCCCACTTTCAATATGTATCCAGATTTAGACTTTGAGTCATCTGGATCAGTGTCAAAACTTGCATCGACGTAACCCTTTACGACGAACCTTTTGTCACCTCCATAATCGAGAAACATATCCTTATTCCACTAAGGATAATTTTGACCAATGTCCAGTGATCTACTCCTAGATCATTATTGTACTCCCTTGCCAAACTCAGGGCAGGGTATACAATAGGTCTGGTACATAGCATGGCATACTTTATAGAACCTATGGCTGAGGCATAGGGAATGACTTTCATTCTCTCTCTATCTTCTGACGTGGTCGGGTTTTGAGTCTTACTCAACTTCACACCATGTAACACAGGCAAGAACTCCTTTTTGACTGTTCCATTTTGAACTACTTCAAAATCTTGTCAAGGTATGTACTCATTGAAAAACTTATCAAGCGTCTTGATCTATCTCTATAGATCTTGATGCTCAATATGTAAGCAGCTTCACCGAGGTCTTTCTTTGAAAAACTCCTTTCAAACTTTCCTTTATGCTTTGCAGAATAATTCTACATTATCTCCGATCAACAATATGCCATTCTCATATACTTATCAGAAATGCTGTAGTGCTCCCACTCACTTTCTTGTACATACAGGCTTCACCGCAAGTCTGTATAAAACTATATGCTTTGATCAACTTATCAAAGCGTATATTCCAACTCCGAGATGCTTGCACCAGTCCATAGATGGACCGCTAGAGCTTGCATATTTTGTTAGTACCTTTAGGATTGACAAAACCTTCTGGTTGCATCATATACAACTCTTCTTTAATAAATCCATTAAGGAATGCAGTTTTGTTTATCCATTTGCCAGATTTCATAAAGTGCGGCAATTGCTAACATGATTCGGACAGACTTAAGCATAGATACGAGTGAGAAACTCTCATCGTAGTCAATACCTTGAACTTGTCGAAAACCTTTTTGCGACAATTCTAGCTTTGTAGATAGTAACACTACTATCAGCGTCCTTCTTCCTCTTGAAGATCCATTTAATCTCAATGGCTCGCCGATCAATGGGCAAGTCAATCAAAGTCTATACTTTGTTCTCATACATGGATCTCATCTCAGATTTCATGGCCTCAAGCCATTTCGCGGAATCTAGGCTCATCATCGCTTCCTCATAGTTCGTAGGCTCGTCATGGTCAAGTAACATGACCTCCAGAACAGGATTACCATACCACTCTGGTGCGGATCTCACTCTGGTTTACCTACGAGGTTCGGTAGCAACTTGATCTGAAGTTACATGGTCATCATCATTAGCTTCCTCACTAATTGGTGTAGTAGTCACAGGAACAGATTTCTGTGATGAACTACTTTCCAATAAGGGGGCAGGTACAGTTACTGAAGGAAATATGCCCTAGAGGCAATAATAAAGTTATTATTTATTTCCTTATATCATAATAAATGTTTATTATTGATGCTAGAATTGTATTAACCGGAAACATGATACATGTGTGAATACATAGACAAACACAGTGTCACTAGTATGCCTCTACTTGACTAGCTCGTTGATCAAAGATGGTTATGTTTCCTAGCCATAGACAAAGAGTTGTCATTTGATTAACGGGATCACATCATTAGGAGAATGATGTGATTGACTTGACCCATTCCGTTAGCATAGCACTTGATCATTTAGTTTATTGCTATTGCTTTCGTCATGACTTATACATGTGCTTATGACTATGAGATTATGCAACTCCCATTTACCGGAGGAACACTTTTTGTGCTACCAAATGTCACAACGTAACTAGGTGATTATAAAGGTGCTCTACAGGTGTCTCCGAAGGTACTTGTTGGGTTGGCGTATTTCGAGATTAGGATTTGTCACTCCGATTGTCGGAGAGGTATCTCTGGGCCCACTCGGTAATGCACATCACTATAAGCCTTGCAAGCATTGCAACTAATGAGTTATTTGCGGGATGATATATTACGGAACGTGTAAAGAGACTTGCCGGTAACGAGATTGAACTAGGTATTGAGATACCGACGATCGAATCTCGGGCAAGTAACATACCGATGACAAAGGGAACAACATATGTAGTTATGCGGTCTGACCGATAAAGATCTTCATAGAATATGTGGGAGCCAATATGAGCATCCAGGTTCCGGTATTGGTTATTGACCGGAGACGTGTCTCGGTCATGTCTACATAGTTCTTGAACCCGTAGGGTCCGCACGCTTAAAGTTCAATGACGGTTATATTATGAGTTTATGTGTTTTGATGTACCGAAGGAGTTCTTAGTCCCGGATGAGATCGGGGACATGACGAGGAGTCTCGAAATGGTCGAGACGTAAAGATCGATATATTGGACGACTATATTCGAACATCGGAAAGGTTCCAAGTGATTCGGGTATTTATGGGAGTACCGGGGAGTTACAGGAATTCGTATTGGGCCTTAATGGGCCATACGGGAAAGGAGAGAAAGGCCTCAAAGGGTGGTCGCACCCCTCCCCATGGGCTGGTCCGAATTGGACTAGGGAGGGGGGCGCCCCCTTCCTTCCTTCTCGTTTTCCCTTCCCTTTCCTTCCCTCCTACTCCTACTACTTGGAAGGGCTCCTAGTTCTACTAGGAAAGGGGGAATTCTACTCCCCGTGGGAGTAGGACTCCCCTAGGGCGAGCCATAGAGAGGGCCAGCCCTCCCCCTCCTCCACTCCTTTATATACGGGGCAGGGGGCACCCAAAGACACAACAATTGATCTCTTGATCTCTTAGCCGTGTGCGGTGCCCCTTCCACCATAATCCACCTCGATCATATCGCAGCGGTGCTTAGGCGAAGCCGTGCAACGGTAGAACATCATCATCGTCACCACGCTGTCGTGCTGACGGAACTCTCCCGTGAAGCTCTACTGGATTGGAGTTCATGGGACGTCATCGAGCTGAACGTGTGCTGAACTCGGAGGTGCCGTGCGTTCGGTACTTGGATCGGTCGGATCATGAAGACGTACGACTACATTAACCGCGTTGTGCTAACGCTTCCGCTTTCGGTCTACGAGGGTACGTAGACAACACTCTCCCCTCTCGTTGCTATGCATCACCATGATCTTGCGTGTACGTAGGAAAATTTTGAAATTACTATGTTCCCCAACAGTGGCATCAGAGCCTGGTTTTATGCATAGATGTCATATGCACGAGTAGAACACAAGTGAGTTGTGGGCGATATAAGTCATACTGCTTACCAGTATGTCATACTTTGGTTCGGCGGTATTGTTGGATGAAGCGGCCCGGACCGACATTATGCGTACGCTTACGCGAGACTAGTTTTACTGCCGTGCTATGCACACAGGTGACTAGCGGGTGTCAGTTTCTCCAACTTTAGTTGAACCGAGTGTGGCTACGCCCGGTCCTTGCGAAGGTTAAAACAGCACCAACTTGACAAACTATCGTTGTGGTTTTGATGCGTAGGTAAGAACGGTTCATGCTAAGCCCGTAGTAGCCACGTAAAATTTGCAACAACAAAGTAGAGGACGTCTAACTTGTTTTTGCAGGGCATGTTGTGATGTGATATGGTCAAGAAATGATGCTAAATTTTAATGTATGAGATGATCATGTTTTGTAACCGGGTTATCGGCAGCTGGCAGGAGCCATATGGTTGTTGCTTTATTGTATGCAATGCAATCGCCCTGTAATGCTTTACTTTATCACTAAGCGGTAATGATAGTCGTGGAAGCATAACATTGGCGAGACGACAACGATGCTACGATGGAGATCAAGGTGTCGAGCCGGTGACGATGGTGATCATGAAGGTGCTTCGGAGATGGAGATCACAAGCACAAGATGATGATGGCCATATCATATCACTCATATTGATTGCATGTGATGTTTATCTTTTATGCATCTTATCTTGCTTTGATTGACGGTAGCATTATAAGATGATCTCTCACTAAATTTCAAGATAAAAGTGTTCTCCCTGAGTATGCACCGTTGCCAAAGTTCGTCGTGCCCAGACACCACGTGATGATCGGGTGTGATAAGCTCTACGTCCATCTACAACGGGTGCAAGCCAGTTTTGCACACGCAGAATACTCAGGTTAAACATGACGAGCCTAGCATATGCAGATATGGCCTCGGAGCACTGAGACCGAAAGGTCGAGCGTGAATCATATAGTAGATATGATCAACATAATGATGTTCACCATTGAAAGCTACTCCATTTCACGTGATGATCGGTTATGGTTTAGTTGATATGGATCACGTGATCACTTAGAGGATTAGAGGGATGTCTATCTAAGTGGGAGTTCTTAAGTAATATGATTAATTGAACTTAAATTTATCATGAACTTAGTCCTGGTAGTATTAGCATATCTATGTTGTAGATCAATAGCTCGCGTTTTAGCTCCCCTGTTTTATTTTTGATATGTTCCTAGAGAAAACTAAGTTGAAAGATGTTAGTAGCAATGATGCGGATTGGATCCATGATCTGAGGTTTATCCTCATTGCTGCACAGAAGAATTATGTCCTTAATGCACCGCTAGGTGACAGACCTATTGCAGGAGAAGATGCAGATGTCATGAACGTTTGGCTAGCTCAATATGATGACTACTTGATAGTTTAGTGCACCATGCTTAACAGCTTAGAATCTGGACTTCAAAGACGTTTTGAACGTCATGGATCATATGGATGTTCCAGGAGTTGAAGTTAATATTTCAAGCAAATACCCAAGTTGAGAGATATGAAGTCTCCAACAAGTTCTATAGCTAAAAGATGGAGGAGAATAGCTCAAGCAGTGAGCATGTGCTCAGATTGTCTGGGTACTACAATCGCTTGAATCAAGTGGGAGTTAATCTTCCAGATAAAATAGTGATTGACAGAATTCTCTAGTCACCATCACCAAGTTAGTAGAACTTCGTGATGAACTATAATATGCAAGGGATGACGAAAACGATTTCCGAGCTTTTCATTATGATGAAATCGATGAAGGTAGAAGTCAAGAAAGAGCATCAAATGTTGATGGTAGACAAGAACACTGGTTTCAAGAAAAGGGCAAAGGGAAGAAGGGGAACTTTAAGAAGAACGGCAAGCAAGTTGCTGCTCAAGTGAACAAGCCCAAGTCTGGTCCTAAGCCTGAGACTAAGTGCTTCTACTGCAAAGGGATTGGTCACTGGAAGCGGAACTGCCCCAAGTTTTGGCGGATAAGAAGGATGGCAAAGTGAACAAAGGTATATTTGATATACAGATTATTGATGTGTATTTTACTAGTGTTCGTAGCAACCCCTCGGTATTTGATACTGGTTCAGTTGCTAAGAGTAGTAACTCGAAACGGGAGTTGCAGAATGAACAGAGACTAGTTAAGGGTGAAGTGACGATTGTGTTGGAAGTGGTTCCAAGATTGATATGATCATCATCGCACACTCCCTATACTTTCGGGATTAGTGTTGAACCTAAATAAGTTTTATTTAGTGTTTGCATTGAGCATGAATATGATTTGATCATGTTTATTGCAATACGGTTATTCATTTAAGTAAGAGAATAAATTGTTGTTCTGTTTACATATATGGTTACACACCCAATGAAAATGGTTCGTTGGATCTCAATCATAGTGATACACATATTCATAATATTGAAACCAAAAGATGCAAAGTTAAGAATGATAGTGCAACTTATTTGTGGCACTGCCGTTTAGGTCATATTGGTGTAAAGCGCATGAAGAAAAACCATGCAGATGGGCTTTTGGAATCACTTGATTATGAATCAGTTGATGCTTGCGAACCATGCCTCATGGGCAAGATGACTAAGACTCTGTTTTCTGGAACAATGCAGCAAGCAACAGATTTGTTGGAAATCATGCATACTGATGTATGTGGTCCGATGAATATTAAAGCTCGCGGCAGGTATCATTATTTTCTGATCTTCACAGATGATTTGAGCAGATATGAGTATATCTACTTGATGAAACACAAGTCTGAAACATTTGATAAGTTCAAAGAATTTCAGAGTGAAGTGAAGAATCATCGTAACAAAATAAAAGTTTCTACGATATGATCGCAGAAGTAAAATATTTGAGTTATGAGTTTGGCCTTCAGTTAAAACAATGTGAAATAGTTTCACTACTCACGCCACTTGGAACACCACAGTGTAATGGTGTGTCCGAACGTCAGAACCGTACTTTATTAGATATAGTGCGATCTATGATGTCTCTTACCGATCTACCACTATCGTTTGGGGTTATGCATTAGAGACAGCTACATTCATGTTAAATAGGGCACCATCTAAATCCGTGGAGATGACACCGTATGAACAGTGGTTTGGCGAGAAACCTAAGCTGTCATTTCTTAAAGTTTGGGACTGCGATGCTTATGTGAAAAAGTTTCAACCTGGTAAGCTCAAACCCAAATCGGAGAAGTGCATCTTCATAGGATACCCAAAAGAAAATGTTGGGTACACCTTCTATCACAGATCTGAAGGCAAGATATTCATTGCTCAGAATGGATCCTTTCTAGAGAAGGAGTTTCTCTCGAAAGAAGTGAGTGGGAGGAAAGTAGAACTTGATGAGGTAACTGTACCTGCTCCCTTATTGGAAAGTAGTTCATCATAGAAATCTGTTCCTATGACTACTACACCAATTAGTGAGGAAGCTAATGATGATGATCATGTAACTTCAGATCAAGTTACTACCGAACCTCGTAGGTAAACCAGAGTGAGATCCGCACCAGAGTGGTACGGTAATCCTGTTCTAGAGGTCATGTTACTTGACCATGACGGGCCTACGAACTATGAGGAAGCGATGATGAGCCCGGATTCCATGAAATGGCTTGAGGCCATGAAATCAGAGATGAGATCCATGTATGAGAACAAAGTATGGACTTTGATTGACTTGCCCATTGATCAGTGAGACATTGAGATTAAATGGATCTTCAAGAGGAAGACGGACGCTGATAGTAGTGTTACTATCTACAAAGCTAGAATTGCCGCAAAAGGTTTTCGACAAGTTCAAGGTGTTGACTACGATGAGAGTTTCTCACTCGTATCTATGCTTAAGTCTGTCGAATCATGTTAGCAATTGCCACATTTTATGAAATCTGGCAAATGGATAAACAAAACTACATTTCTTAATGGATTTATTAAAGAAGAGTTGTATATGATGCAACAAGAAAGTTTTGTCAATCCTAAAGGTGCTAACAAAATATGCAAGCTCCAGCGATCCATCTATGGACTGGTGCAAGCATCTCGGAGTTGGAATATACGCTTTGATAAGTTGATCAAAGCATATAGTTTAATACAGATTTGCAGTGAAGCCTGTATTTACAAGAAAGTGAGTGGGAGCACTACAGCATTTCTGATAAGTATATGTGAATGACATATTGTTGATCGGAGATAATGTAGAATTATTGATCTATAGAGATAGATCAAGACGCTTAATGTAGAATTATTGTTGGGGAACGTAGTAATTTCAAAAATTTCCTACGCACATGCAAGATCATGGTGATGCATAGCAACGAGAGGGGAGAGTGTGTCCACGTACCCTCGTAGACCAAAAGCGGAAGCGTTAGCACAACGCGGTTGATGTAGTCGTATGTCTTCACGATCCGACCGATCAAGTACCGAATGCACGACACCTCCGAGTTCAGCACACGTTCAGCTCGATGTCGTCCCTCGAACTCCGATCCAGTCGACTGTTGAGGGAGAGTTTCATCAGCACGATGGCGTGGTGACGATGATGATGTTCTACCGACACAGGGCTTCGCCTAAGCACCGCTACGATATTATCGAGGTGGACTATGGTGGAGGGGGGCACCGCACACGGCTAAAAGATCAAGAGATCAATTGTTGTGTCTTTGGGGTGCCCCCTGCCCCCGTATATAAAGTTGTGGAGGAGGGGGAGGGCCGGCCCTCTCTATGGCGCGCCCTAGGGGAGTCCTACTCCCACCGGGAGTAGGATCTCCCCTTTCATAGTAGAACTAGGAGCCCTTCCAAGTAGTAGGAGTAGGAGGGAAGGAAAGGGAAGGGAAAAGGAGAAGGAAAGAAGGGGGCGCCCCCCTCCCTAGTCCAATTCAGACCAGCCCAAGGGGAGGGGTGCGGCCACACTTTGAGGCCTTTCTCTCCTTTCCCGTATGGCCCATTAAGACCCAATATGAATTCCCATAACTCCCCGGTACTCCCGAAAATACCCGAATCACTCGGAACCTTTCCGATGTCCGAATATAGTCGTCCAATATATCGATCTTTATGTCTTGACCATTTCGAGACTCCTCGTCATGTCCCCGATCTCATCCGGGACTCCTAACTCCTTCTGTACATCAAAACATATAAACTCATAATATAACCGTCATCGAACTTTAAGCGTGCGGACCCTACGGGTTCAAGAACTATGTAGACATGACCGAGACACGTCTCCGGTCAATAACCAATAGCGGAACCTGGATGCTCATATTGGCTCCTACATATTCTTCGAAGATCTTTATCGGTCAAACCGCATAGCAACATACGTTGTTCCCTTTGTCATCGGTATGTTACTTGCCCGAGATTCGATCGTCGGTATCTCAATACCTAGTTCAATCTCGTTACCGGCAAGTCTCTTTACTCGTTCTGTAATACATCATCCCACAACTAACTCATTAGTTGCAATGCTTGCAAGGCTTATAGTGATGCGCATTACCGAGTGGGCCCAGAGATACCTCTCTGACAATCGAAGTGACAAATCCTAATCTCGAAATACGCCAACCCAACAAGTACCTTCGGAGACACCTGTAGAGCACCTTTATAATCACCCAGTTACGTTGTGACGTTTGGTAGCACACAAAGTGTTCCTCCAGTAAACGGGAGTTGCATAATCTCATAGTCATAGGAACATGTATAAGTCATGAAGAAAGCAATAGCAACAAACTAAACGATCAAGTGCTATGCTAACGGAATGGGTCAAGTCAATGACATCATTCTCCTAATGATGTGATCCTGTTAATCAAATGACAAGTCATGTCTATGGTTAGGAAACATAACCATCTTTGATCAACGAGCTAGTCAAGTAGAGGCATACTAGTGACACTCTGTTTGTCTATGTATTCACACATGTATTATGTTTCCAGTTAATACAATTCTAGCATGAATAATAAACATTTATCATGATATAAGGAAATAAATAATAACTTTATTATTTCCTCTAGGGCATATTTCCTTCAGCTTCAACTACTTAACCTCTATGCACCTTAGCTTTTTCATTGCTTAAACTTTAATGCTTCATTACTACTCAATAAACGCTTCAACTTATGTCCTGGTATGCTTCATCCTATTTTTATATGCTTCATTACTTTTTCATATACATTCTGCACTAGAATCGGAGGGGTTAGTTTGGATTGTAAAGTCATAGAGTCCTACAATAGAATCGCGATTCTGACAACCTTGTGCACAAATGGTACTAACTTTGCTTTCCCACTGCAACCTTAATACATGCTTGAAAGATATTTGTTTTCATTCATTTACTTCCAGGAGATTTACCACCACATGTTAAGGTGCATAGAGGTTAAGTAGTTGAAGCATCATGTGAGATTCTATGAAACAAAACAACCGATTATTCATAGGTAAATGTTTATAGCTCATAATATTGAGGTAGAGCAGCGGTGAAACATTACATATTTGGCATTGAAGCATACAATGAACATATATGCTATAGTTGAATCTCCAACTGAATAGGATATGGGCGCATAAAGTTTTGATCTATAATCAAAATTCATCTAAAGACACATATGCACATCAGTAAACAATAATAAAATAGATTGGAAGCATGGAATTATAAGGAATAGATAATGGCTTGGCATCATGCATGCACTAGTTCGTTAGGAAGTCATGGGAAGCATATTGCTACATAAATTAAGAAGCATAGTTGTACCGTGGCACTCTAGTTATTATAGATAAGAAGCACATATAGGAAACCTATGAAGCATGGATTCTGAAGCAAAAATCTATCTCCATTGCAGCATAGATGTTATACATATGAAGCACACATAGGAGACCTATGAAGCATGGATTACGAAACTGGATGCAACAAAGGGAAATTGACACCTAAATTAATTTGCAGATGCAAGTAGTGGGTGGTGGAGCCGTTCACACCTAGTGCCTCCAAGATGAACTGGTTGATCTAGGAAACCTCTTGAGGAAAATAACATGGTGGATCTATAGTTCTATACTAAGCAGGACTGGGTGTAGATTAATCCTCTGTTTTTTTCCTGCAGCTCCAACTAAGTAGGATCAAATCTTGTGCATAGAAATTTGTCACATAATCACAAAGCAATCCCGGATCATTCGTTGGAGTGTAAACAAAAGAACAACGGAGAAGCATGGGGCAGAGAACTAGGAGGCGAAATCAACCATCAGACCTGAACGATGTCGGAGGCATTCCATGACGTCTCGCCGTGCAGGACCACCACCACATCTGCGAAGCGTTTGCCGTCATCGCCGTACTGCAGCGTGGTTGGTGACATTCATGGGCTCATGGCCGCCTAATGCCGAGCCGGCGGACCTGCGACATTGGACAAGGCTACGTCGAGGGAAACAGATCTTGGCGGTGGACTACTCCGAAATGAGGTTAGTTCAAAGCACGGTGCTTATGGAATAGAGTTCTGCGGCGCTAGTCAGGAGAGCCATGGTGGATGACGAGCTCGGGGGTGAGGTCCGCCGGTCCGACGGAAGGAAGAGAGAGGAACGGGGAATTTGGGAGAGATGAGCCGGGTGAGGAATTAGGGGGGCAGTTACAGAAACGTGAAAACTGGGTGGTTAGCAGTCGGACAAGGATTATGTGCAGCCGTGGGATTAAACAAAGATGGGCGGACCATGAGTGGTCTGAGGATTGCTTCCTATCAGATTTATGGTACTAAGTGTTTCCCATTTTATATAGTCATTGGCTAAGTAAGCATTTGTTCTTTACTTCAGGGTGTTCGATCCCCATCCCCCCTTAGTCATTTCGCCAAGAAATACTTTTTCTTATGTTTCATCGCTCCGCCAAAAGAATCTAGAACGGCTCTGCCAAAAGAACCTAGAAATCCAATCTCTTTTGTACACCTTTTGGTACTTGAAAGGATGAGAGCATAAACATAGGTAGGCTAGTGAGCACATAGTTGACAAGGAACAGAAGCCTACCATAAGAAATATGCTTTGTTTTCCAACAACTCTCAAATCGGTCTTCAACACTTCCGCTATTTGTTTGCCATTTCTTTGAAATGAATAGGTATCCTGAAATATTATATCCAAAGAATTGCTATAGCGATGTTTCCCCCTTTTGTACACCCAAAGCATATGGTAAAGGGAGTTGCATATTTTAATTATGGTTTGTAGTTCATTTTTTGTTTATTGCTTGGGTCATGGGAATGGAAGTTCGAGAAGGCCAACTGTTGAACGGGTCTGAGTTGTTGCACCAATGCCTAGGCGGTGCAACTCCCGTTACCCAAAGGAGTGAGAGCACTTTTTTACGAAAAGGAGAGAGGATTTGGGCATGACACGTTGGTGCGATCATAGTTGGTACACGACTGTACTGCGTTGTGCATTAATCATCAGTCTATACCACAAGCTTGGGAGCTAGGCTGGCCACAATAAACTCCTGTTAATGGTTCCAAGCAATCATAATTAATTTTTGCTAACCACTTTGTTCCAAACTGACCTCAAATACAATTTTTTAAGACAAGATAAATTATTATTTCTTCGGGTAGTAAAACAAAATGTTCATTGATACGTCCATTTTGCATCATGCTTTTATATTGATATTTATTTGCATTATGGGTTGTTATTACACATTATATCACAATACTTATGCATTTTCTCTCTTATTTCACAAGGTTTACATGAAGAGGGAGAATGTCGGCAGCTGGAATTCTGGACTGGAGAAGGAGCAAATCTGAGAGACCTATTCTGCACAACTCCAAAAGTCCTAAAAATTTACGAAGAATTATTTTGGAATATATAAAAATACTAGACGAAGAAAGCACCAGAGGAGACCCACCAAGCATCCACAAGGGTGGGGGCGCGCGCTACCCCACTGGGCGCGCCCCCTGCCTTGTGGGCCACCTAGCAGGCCCCTGGTGCCCATCTTCTGCTATCTGGTGTGTTTTGACCTGGAAAAAAATCAAGACGAAGCTTTCGGGATGAAGCGCCGCCGTCTCGAGGCGGAACTTGGGCGGAACCAATCTAGGGCTCCGGCGGAGCTGTTCTGTCGGGGAAACTTCCCTCCGGGAAGGGGGAAATCGAAGCCATCATCATCACCAACGATCCTCTCATATAGAGGGGGTTAATGTCCATCAACATCTTCACCAGCACCATCTCCTCTCAAACCCTAGTTCATCTCTTGTATCCGATCTCTGTCTCAAAACCTCATATTGGTATGTGTGGGTTGCTAGTAGTGTAGATTACTCCTTTAGTTGATGCTAGTTGCTTTATTTGGTGGAAGATCATATGTTTAGATCCTTAATGATAATTAATACTCCTCTGATTATGAACATGAATATGCTTTGTGAGTAGTTACGTTCGTTCCTGAGGACATGGCAGAAGTCTTGTTATAAGCAATCATGTGAATTTGGTATTCGTTCGATATTATGATGAGATGTATGTTGTCTCTCCTCTAGTGGTGTTATGTGAACGTCGACTACATGACACTTCACCATGATGTGGGCCTAGGGGAAGGCATTGGGAAGTAATAAATAGATGATGGGTTGCCAGAGTGACAGAATCTTAAACCCTAGTTTATGCGTTGCTTCGTAAGGGGCTGATTTGGATCCACATGTTTCATGCTATGGTTAGTTTTTTATCTTAATTCTTCTTTCGTAGTTGCGGATGCTTGCGAGAGGGGTTAATTATTAGTGGGAGGCTTGTCCAAGTAAGGACATCACCCAAGCACCGGTCCACCCACATATCGAATTATCAAAGTAACGAACATGAATATATGAGCATGATGAAAACTAGCTTGACAGTAATTCTCATGTGTCCCCGGGAGCACTTTGCTTTATATAAGAGTTCGTCCAGGCTTGTCCTTTGCTACAAAAAGGTTTGGGCCAAGTTGCTGCACCTTAGTTACTTTTGTTACTTGTTACCCATTACGAATTATCTTATCACACAACTATCTATTACCGATAATTTCAGTGCTTGCAGAGAATGCCTTGCTGAAAACCGCTTGCCATTTCCTTCTGCTCCTCGTTGGGTTTGACACTCTTACTTATCAAAAGGACTACGATAGATCCCCTATACTTGTGGGTTATCAAGTCTCTTTTCTGGCACCGTTGCCGGGGAGTGAAGTGCCTTTGGTGAGTGGAATTTGGTAAGGAAACATTTATATTACGTGCTAAAATTTACTGTCACTTGTCACTATGGAAAATAATCCTTTGAGGGGCTTGTTTGGGGTATCTTCACCCGACCGGAAGATCAAAGAGTTGCTCCTCGACCTACTTCACCTACTGAAAATATTTATTATGAAATTCCTTCCGGTATGATAGAGAAATTGCTAGCTAATCCTTATGCAGGAGATGGAACATTACATCTTGATATGCATCTAATCTATGTGGATGAAGTTTGTGTATTACTCAAGCTTGCAGGTTTGCCCGAGGATGATGTCAAGAAGAAGTTCTTCCCTTTATCTTTGAAGGGAAAGGCATTGACATGGCATAGGCTATGTGATGATATTGGATCTTGGAACTACAACGGATTGAAATTGGAATTTCATCAGAAGTTTTATCCTATGCATCTGGTTCATCGTGATCGGAATTATATATATAATTTTTGGCCTCATGAAGGAGAAAGTATCGATCAAGCTTGGGGGAGGCTTAAGTCAATGTTATATTCAGGCCCCAATCATGAGCTCTCAAGAGAAATTATTATTCAGAATTTTTATGCTCGACTTTCTCGTAATGATCAATCCATGCTCGATACTTCTTGTACTGGCTCTTTTATGAAGAGGACTATTGAATTCAAATGGGATTTATTAAGAAGAATTAAACGCAACTCTAAAGATTGGGAACCCGACGATGGTAATGAGTCAGGTATGAACCTTAAGTTTGATTGTTGTAAATCTTTCATGGATACCGATGCTTTTCGTGACTTTAGCACTAAACATGGACTCAACTCTGAGATAATAGCTTCTTTTTGTGAATCATTTGCTACTCATGTTGATCTCCCTAAGGAGAAGTGGTTTAAATATCATCCTTCCATTGAAGTGAAAGTAGTAGAACCTATTAAAGTTGAAGAAGAAACTATTACCTATAATGTTGATCCTATAGTTCCTACTACTTTCATTAAGAAACCACCTTTTCCTGTTAGGATAAAGGATCATGCTAAAGCTTCAGCTGTGGTTCATAAGAGTTATACTAGAACACCTAAACCACTTGAACAAATTAGAGTTGAACCTAGTATTGCTATGGTTAAAGATCTCTTGGTTGATAACATTGACGGGCATGTTATTTATTTCTATGATGAAGCTGCTAGAATTTCTAAACCCGATACTAAAGATAAACATAGACCTATTGTTGGCATGCCTATTGTTTCTGTTAAAATAGGAGATCATTATTATCATGGCTTTATGTGATGTGGGTGCTAGTGTGAGTGCAATTCCTTTTACTTTATATCAAGAAATTATGAATGATATTGCACCTGCTGAGATATAAGATATTGATGTTACTATTAAGCTCGCCAATAGAGATACTATATCACTAATTGGGATTGTTAGAGATGTTGAAGTCTTGTGTGGGAAAATAAAATACCCTACTGATTTTCTTGTTCTTGGCTCCCAACAAGATGATTTTTCCCATTATATTTGGTATACCTTTCTTGAACACTGTTAATGCTAAGATAGACTGTGAGAAATAAATTGTTACTGTAAGATTTGGAGATGTGTCTCATGATTTTAATTTCTCTAAATTTCGTAGATAACCCCATGATAAAGAATTGCCTAGGAAGGATGAAATTATTGGTCTTGCTTCTATTGTTGTGCCTCCTACCGATCCTTTAGAACAATATTTACTAGACCATGAGAATGATATGTTGATGAATGAAAGAAAGGAATTAGATGAAGTTTTCTTTAATCAAATGTCTGTTTTGAAACACAACTTGCCTATTGAAATCCATGGAGATCCTCCTCCACCCACGGGTGATCCTGTGTTTGTGCTTAAGAAATTACCTGATACTTTGAAATATGCTTATCTTGATGAAAAGAAGATATATCATGTTATTATTAGTGCTAACCTTTCAGAGCATGAGGAAAATAAATTATTAAAAACTCTGAAGAAGCACCATACCGCCATTATTCCCACTCTATGTCAGCACAAAATTAATATGGAGTCTGATGCTAAACCAGTTGTTGATCACCAACGACAGATAACCGTGCCGATGACCCAAAAATTCATTTGTCTTGTCACCAACGAGGCAAACCGCACCTACTTTGGTTGCCCTGGTTGGAAAGCCCTTGCAGATGCTTACGAGATGGAAGCTGGGGAGAGAGCCACGTTCTACCTCGACTACGATCGTGACAAGATCATGGTGTACTACAAGCCCTGCTGACAATGATGATGGTGCACTTACTACAGACTATGACCTTGACTCTGCCCATCGAAAAGTCGTAGTTAGTTGGCATGCATGGAAGATATACATCATGTTATTATCACCTCTATTTATTTGAACTTGTACATTCATATGTGTGTTACTTTGCCTACTTTGTTCACTATATCAATAAATGCATTGTTGAACTTCAATGCTGTCATTGGGACTATTTATATATAGTTGATTTAGTGACTGTTCTGAAACTAGATTATGTTTTCATTGTGGCTAAAATCGCTGTTGTACAGCTTTTATTTCAAATTTGAAAATCAAAATACTGGCATCGAGAAAAATGGAACGTCACAACTGATGACTAATACTGCTGGCGTGGAAAATGCGCCACGCCATTACCATTCAAAATACTGATGGCATAGGTGCCAGCGCCAGCGCTAATTTTTAACAGTGGCACCATATTGATGGCGTCGGGTGTCCACGCCATGAACGCTGTTTTCGACACGTCGTAGCTAGGTTTTTCTCCACTAGTGTCATTAGACTAAAATGAGCAGAGTCAAGGAGTACCTTGCTCTGATACCAATTGTAGGAACGAAGTATGTCTACCATAGGGGGTGAAAGGGAGTTTAATTTCTTTGAAAAACTTAAATCTCTTAGAGCCCAACAGCGGAATAAATGACAAACAGACTATGAAGAACTACTATTGAGTACTGAAAGGAAACTAAAACATGCATCGAAATAAAATACATGAATGAAATGCATCGAATGTAAACATGAGTAGCAGAGGTAACCAAAGGTGCTCGATGGCGACAAGGAATTTGTTCGACCAGTTCATCATTCTGCACAAGGACTACATCTGGTTGGAGGGGTTGTGACTTAACACGGAAGATAAACTCTATTCACCCTATTCTCGTCGATAATCAATTCGTCAACCGATGTCGATCACTAGTGGTAGATACTTCAAGGCAATCTCCGAATCTTTACAAACTTCTTCTTTGAGATCCACAATCACTCTTGGTCTCTGAAGAAATTTACACCTAACCCTCTAGAGATTTTTTACAGCTCTCAAATGTATTAGAGGAGTGTACTAAACTTAGATTCCAGTGATGCTGAACCACTATCTAATTCTTCGGCTCTAGGGTTTTTCTCTCGATGGAATTTAAACTAAAATCGGTCATAGAGTGGGTTGATCAACAATGTTCTCAGAATCAAACGAAGTAGCCACGAGACAAAGTCGACGCATGGTGGCTATTTATAGCCGCAGCCTTCCCAGATGGGAAATGACCATTTTAGACACGAGGTCCAGCCAATGCCCAACCGACACATTCACAACGGTCGGATTTTGAAGCAACGGAACAAGTAATGCTAACTCCTCGATCTGAGTCAAATCACTCACAGCGAAGAAGATCACAGTCTCTTGCTGGCAAGTATTTACTCTGAGCACAAAGAGATTGCTCTCACAGCTTTCATAGGTTTTGCATCAGAGAATCAAAGCTTCGAACGCTACACCCCTCTTAATAGTACGGTGGTCCTATGACTCAATGAAAGAAGAAGACCAACGAAATAAATGCTACGTCTTCACTTCGTCTTCATTCTTCCTCGAGCGCAGTCATTTGCTTCGAACATGCACCGAACCAATTTCTTAGACGTCAGCAATTTTTAGGGGTTACTCTTGGTAGCTTTATCTTCGGTGATAAACTTCGCTGCTGTGCAGGGACATTATCTTCGTCGTTTTCATCAAACTCCTTGATACTGCAGGGACCTGTTACTCTATGTGCACTAGCAAACAAATAAGTCCCATACTGTTTATGTCAACAAACTCCAAAACATAAGGGGCCTATCATTGCACCAACACTAGTTTCATATTTCTAGCCTTTACGAGGTCATGATTCATGAATATAATTGTGTCATCGGCGTATTGTAGTATGGACCCCCTGACATGAGGAACGAGTCTGCCTACCTAGCCATTCTCCTTGGCCATACCGGTAAGAACTGCCAACATGTCAGCCACTATGTTCAATAGAATAGGAGACATCGGATCTCCCTATATTAAGCCCTTATGTGTCTGAAAATAATGACCCGTGTCATCATTGACTTTAGTCCCCATGGTACCTTCTTAAATGAAGGAATCTACCTGGTTCCTCCAGGCATCATTGACCCCTTTCATATGCATGGCTTGCTGGAGGAAGGTCCATTTGACCTTATCGTACGCTTTCTAAAAATTCACCTTGAAGATCACCCCATCAAGTTTCTTCGAGTGAATTTCATGTAGAGTTTCGTGTAAGACAACCACCCCTTCAAGTATATGTCTTCCCGGCATGAAAGCGGTTTGACTCCGTTGTACCACCGAGTGGGCAATCCGTGTCAATCTATTTGTACCGACTTTCGTGTATATTTTGAAAATCGCATTTAAAAGACAAATGGGCCTAAACTATGTTGGGGAACATAGCATGCAATTTCAAAAAAATTCCTACGCTCAAGCAAGATCTATCTAGGAGATGTATAGCAATGAGAGGGGGAGAGTGTGTCCACGTACCCTCGTAGACCGAAAGCGGAAGCGTTTGACAATTCGGTTGATGTAGTCAAACTTATTCACGTTTCGACCGATCAAGCACCGAACGTACGGCACCTCCGAGTTCTGCACACGTTCAGCTTGATGACGTCCCTCGAACTCTTGATCCAGCAAAGTGTCAAGGGAGAGTTTCATTAGCATGACGGTGTGGTGAAAGTGATGGTGAAGTGATGTGCGCAGGGCTTCGCCTAAGCACTATGACAAATATGACCGGAGGCGAAAACTGTGGAGGGGGGCGCCGCACACGGCTAACAATTGTTGTGTGTTCTAGCGGTGCCCCCCACATATATATAGGTTGGAGGGGAGGAGAGGCAGCCAAGGGGGCGCCCCAAGTAGGAGGAATCCTACTTGGGGGCCACCCCAGTTTGGCTTCCCCCCTTCCATATCTTCTGGAGGGGGGGGAGGAGGAGGGAGGAGGGAAGGAAGGGGGAGGCCGAATCCCTCCCCTTCCTTCTCTCTACCCCCTCTTTCCTTCTCCTCCTATTCGGCCTATATGGGGGAGCACCAACCCCTTAGGGGCTGTTCTCTCCCCCTCTTGGCCCATTAGGCCCATATAGTTGCCGGGGGGGTGCCCGGAACCTCTTCCGTTGACCCGATATGTACCCGGTACCCCCAGAACACTTCCCGTGTCCGAATATCATTGTCCTATATATGAAACTTTACCTCTCGACTATTTAGAGACTCCTCTTCATGTCCGTGATCTCATCCAGGACTTCGAACAACATTCAGTCACCAAATCACATAACTCATATAATACAAAATAGTCATCGAACGCTAAGCGTGCGAACCCTACAGGTTCGAGAACTATGTAGGCATGACCGAGACACCTTTCCGGTCAATAACAAACAATAGAACCTGGATGCTCATATTGGTTCCCACATATTCTACGAAGATCTTTATCGATCATACCGTAATGACAACGTACGTTATTCCCTTTGCGATCGGTATGTTACTTGCCCGAGATTCGATCGTCGGTATCTTCATACCTAGTTCAATCTTGTTACTGGAAAGTCTCTTTACTTGTTCCGTAATACATCATCCCATAACTAACTCATTAGTCACATTTCTTGCAAGGCTTTTCATGATGTGTATTACCGAGAGGGCCCAGAGATACCTCTCCGATACTCGGAGTGACAAATCCTAATCTCGATCTATGCCAACCCAACAAACACCTTCAGAGATCCCTGTAGGGCATCTTTATAATCATCCAGTTACGTGTGACGTTTGATAGCACACAAGGTATTCCTTCGGTATCCGGGAGTTGCATAATCTCATAGTCGAAGGAATATGTATTTGACATGAAGAAAGCAATAGCAATAAAACTGAACGATCAATATGCTAAGCTAATGGATGGGTCTTGTCCATTACATAATTCTTCTAATGATGTGATCCTGTTCATCAAATGAAAACACATGTCTATGGTTAGGAAACTTAGCCATCTTTGATTAACGAGCTAGTCTAGTAGAGGCTTACTAGGGACACCGTGTTTTGTCTATGTATCCACGCATTTATCAAGTTTCCGGTTAATACAATTCTAGCATGAATAATAATCATTTATCATGATATAAGGAAATATAAAATAACAACTTTATTATTGCCTCTAGGGCATATTTCCTTCAGTCTCCCACTCGCACTAGAGTCAATAATCTAGTTCACATCGCCATGTGATTTAGCACCAATAGTTCACATCTTTATGTGATTAACACCCATAGTTCACATCACCATGTGACCAACACCCAAAGGGTTTAGTAGAGTCAATAATCTAGTTCACATCGCTATGTTATTAACACCGAAAGAGTACTAAGGTGTGATCATGTTTTGTTGTGAGAGAAGTTTAGTCAACGGGGCTGCCATATTCAGATCCATATGTATTTTGCAAATTTCTAAGTCAACAATGCTCTTCATGGAGCTACTCTAGCTAATTGCTCCCACGTTCAATACGTATCTAGTTTGAGACTTAGAGTCATCTAGATTAGTGTCAAAGCTTGCATCGATGTAACTCTTTATGACGAACTTTTTATTACCTCCATAACTGAGAAACATTTCCTTAGTCCTCTTTAAGGTAACTAAGGATAATTTTGACCGCTGTGCAGTGATCTACTCCTGGATCACTATTGTACCCCCTTTCCAAACTCATGGTATGGTACACAATAGTTCTGGTATATAGCATGGCATACTTTATAGAACCTATGGCTGAGGCATAGGGAATGACTTTCATTCTCTCTCTCTATCTTCTACGGTGGTGGGGCTTTGAGTCTTACTCAACTTCACACCTTGCAAACAGGCAAGAACCCTCTCTTTGACTGATCCATTTTGAACTTCTTCAAAATCTTGTCAAGGTATGTGCTTTGTGAAAGTCCTATTAAGCATCTTGATCTATCCCTATAGAACTTGATGCCTAATATATAAGTAGCTTCACCGTGGTCTTTCATTGAAAAAAATTCTTATTCAAGTATCCTTTTATGCTACTCAGAAATTCTATATCATTTCCAATCAACAATATGTCATCCACATATAATATTAGAAATGCTACAGAGCTCCCACTCACTTTCTTGTAAATACAGGCTTCTCCAAACGTCTGTCCAAAAACATATGCTTTGCACATTATCAAAGCGTATATTCCAACTCCGAGATGCTTGCACCAGTCCATAAATGGATCGCTGGAGCTTGCACACTTTGTTAGCACCTTTAGGATCGACAAAACCTTCAGTTTTGACGTCCATTTGCCAGATTTCATAATCACAAAATGCGGCAATTGCTAACATGATTCAGACAAACTTAAGCATCGCTACGTGTGAGAAGGTCTCATCATAGTCAACTCCTTGAACTTGTCGAAAACCTTCCGCAACAAGTCGAGCTTTGTAGATAGTAACATTACCATCAGCGTCAGTCTTCTTCTTGAAGATCCATTTATTCTCTATGGCTTGCCGATCATCGGGCAAGTCAACCAAAGTCCATACTTTGTTCTCATGCATGGACCCTATCTCAGATTTCATGGCCTCAAGCCATATATCAGAATTTGGGCTCATCATCGCTTCCTCATAGCTCGTAGGTTCATCATGATCTAGTAACATGACTTCCAGAACAGGATTACCATACCACTCGTTTGTGGAGCGTGCTCTGGTTGACCTACGAGGTTCAGTAGCAGCTTGATCTGAAGTTTCATGATTGTTATCATTAGCTTCCTCTCTAGTTGGTGTAGGCATCACAGGAACGGTTTTCTGTGATGAGCTACTTTCCAATTCGAAAGAAGGTACAATTACCCCATCAAGTTCTACTTTTCCCCACTTACTTCTTACGAGAGAAATTCCTTCTCTAGAAAGGATCACTACAAGAAATATGTCAACTTCCGACCATCACTATTGGTCACTGAAAGGTCATTGTTTTTAATTTGCGATCTTTTTTGACCAAAAATAGATGTCAAAAGCTGACGGTCGTAAACTGAAATTAACGACCTTCTCTGTGAGAAGGTCGTGGAAGGAAATGACCAAAACAAAAGGTCATTGATTCAACGACCTTCTGTTTTGGTCACTAGCTGTCTGCCCAGGCCACGTCGGATCTGACATGGCAATCTGACGTGGCAAAATTGCGACCAATTGAAAACGTCATTGACAAGAATCAGCCCGGTCCGATTAGGTGTCTATATGGGCCGAGCCCATTAATTCAGCCCATTTAATGTATTTTTTTCCTTATTAATTCTGGTCGGCTTCATTGGCGAAGCCCAACATTGCAGCCTTTTTTATTTTTGGGCCGTGGGATTTTTGTCTCAGTAGTTTGTTTTTTGTATATATAATGGGTCCACTAGTCAGATGGGTCCTAGTTATCAGATTCTGTTAAGTGGATCCTGGCTGTCAAGGTCATATTCTTCATGTTTCAGTTTGGTAGTAAATAAATAAGCAGTATTTGAATTGGCACAACAGAAAACACATATAATAATACTTCAAATAACAACCAGATTCATTATGGAGCTCCTGCTCTACAAATAAATAACACATAATACAATGGCTAAATCTAGAGCTCCTGCTCTACAAATAACACGGAATACAATGGCGCTTCTGCACTACCAACTATCAAGTGTACTTTACAACCTCTACACGATGAGCCCCTGCTCTACCAACAGTGCTATATTCTTCACGATGGAGCTCCTGTCATGAACAACATGCAACCTCAGTCGCCCTGTTACATGAATCAACACAGAAGAATCAGAAAAATGGAGCCAATATATTATGAAGAGACCACTCAAAAAAACACAAGTTATTTAGGATGATAACATAAATTCAACTAGTGTAATGCTTTTATTATCCAGCTATTCAAAACAAGATACTCGTTCATACAAGAAAGGTGACTCACGAAAATAGAGCATTCTACTCATAGCTCGCAGAGTATCAATATTCTGTTCTTATAAGCTTATTCTTATGCCTGAAGCAAGTAAGGAAATCTGACCAAATAAGTAACACCTCCATAAACTAATCGTGACTAAATGGAGCAGAGGAAGGAAAGGATCTCACCATGGTTGTTTTTGTAGCCGATGTTGAACAACACAGCCGCCACCACCGTTGCATGGAAGTAGCAGAAAAGAGGAGCCTGGCATGACGAACCCCTTGTACCGAATCAAATCCTATTGCACAAGAAGAACAAGAGAAATAAGAAGATAATCTTGAGGTCAAATCAAAAATCAGTAAAATAAATCATGGACTCAAGCACATTCATACATATACTTAAGTTGTTCACTCTCTTTCTAGATATTTTGACAGTTTTTTTGTAAACACACATATTAAAGTAAGTGACCATACCCATTATATATGCTGGCCCAAACACTACCCTTGAGTAACATCTCAATTAAGCACAAGTAACAAAGTATAGGAGATGGATGAATCATAGCAGGGGTTTAGGATAATGCCCTCAAACTTGTATGCATCAAGTATTTAGAAACAAAACAGTGTCACATTTATAGAAAAAGAGGTAGTAAAAATAAATATGAGCATAAGGTTTTTAATAAGCAGACTCAAAGGACATGACATCACAGAGAAGATAAAAGCACAAGATGACTGCAGTGACTAGGCTACAAGTTAATACAATTGATACAAGTTAATACAAGCCTGATGTACTACTCTGGGTAAGAAGTGTTGGGGAACGTAGTAATTTCAAAAATTTCCTACGCACACGCAAGATCATGGTGATGCATAGCAACGAGAGGGGAGAGTGTTGTCCACGTACCCTCGTAGACCAAAAGCAGAAGCGTTAGCACAACGCGGTTGATGTAGTCGTATGTCTTCACGATCCGACCGATCCAAGTACCGAACGCACGGCACCTCCGAGTTCAGCACACATTCAGCTCGATGACGTCCCGCGAACTCCGATCCAGCAGAGCTTCACGGGAGAGTTCCATCAGCACGATGGCGTGGTGACGGTGATGATGTTGCTACCGACGCAGGGCTTCGCCTAAGCACCGCTACAATATGACTGAGGTGGAATATGGTGGAGGGGGCACCGCACACGGCTGGGAGAGATCAACTGATCAACTTGTGTGTCTAGAGGTGCCCCCCTGCCCCTGTATATAAAGGAGCAAGGGGGGAGGCCGGCCGGCCCTCTATGGGCGCGCCAGGAGGAGGAGTCCTCCTCCTAGTAGGAGTAGGACTCCCCTTTCCTACTCCTACTAGGAGGAGGAAAGGAAGGAGGAGAAGGAGAAGGGAGGAGAAGGAGGAAAGGGGGGCCGACCCCCTAGTCCAATTCGGTTTGGGCTAAGGGGGGCCGCGCGCCCTGCCTCCTCTCTTCCACCACTTGGCCCATGAGGCCCATTACTTCTTCCTCGTATTCCCGTAACTCCCCAGTACCCCCGAAAATACCTGAATCACTCGGAACCTTTCCGATGTCCGAATATAGTCATCCAATATATCGATCTTTACGTCTCGACCATTTCGAGACTCCTCGTCATGTACCCGATTTAATCCGGGACTCCAAACTACCTTTGGTTCATCAAATCACATAAACTCATAATACAATCATCACCAAAACATTAAGCGTGCGGACCCTACGGGTTCGAGAACTATGTAGACATGACCGAGACATGTCTTCGGTCAATAACCAATAGCGGAACCTGGATGCTCATATTGGCTCCCACATATTCTACGAAGATCTTTATCGGTCAGACCGCATAACAACATGCGTTGTTCCCTTTGTCATCGGTATGTTACTTGTCCGAGATTCGACTGTCGGTATCTCAATACGTAGTTCAATCTCATTACCGGCAAGTCTCTTTACTCGTTCCATAATACATCATCCCACAACTAACTTATTAGTTGCAATGCTTGCAAGGCTTAAGTGATGTGCATTACCGAGAGGGCCCAGAGATACCTCTCCGACAATCGGAGTGACAAATCCTAATCTCGAAATACACCAACCCAACAAGTACCTTCGGAGACACCTGTAGGGCACCTTTATAATCACCCAGTTACGTTGTGACGTTTGGTAGCACACAAAGTGTTCCTCCGGTAAACGGGAGTTGCATAATCTCATAGTCATAGGAACATGTATAAGTCATGAAGAAAGCAATAACAATAAACTAAACGATCAAGTGCTATGCTAACGGAATGGGTCAAGTCAATCACATCATTCTCCTAATGATGTGATCCCGTTAATCAAATGACAACTCTTTGTCTATGGCTAGGAAACATAACCATCTTTGATCAACGAGCTAGTCAAGGAGAGGCATACTAGTGACACTCTGTTTGTCTATGTATTCACACATGTATCATGTTTCCGGTTAATACAATTCTAGCATGAATAATAAACATTTATCATGATATAAGGAAATAAATAATAACTTTATTATTGCCTCTAGGGCATATTTCCTTTAGTCTCCCACTTGCACTAGAGTCAATAATCTAGATTACACAGTAATGATTCTAACACCCATGGAGCCTTGGTGCTGATCATGTTTTTCTCATGGAAGAGGCTTAGTCAGCGGGTCTGCAACATTCAGATCCGTATGTATCTTGCAAATTTCTATGTCTCCCACTTGGACTAAATCCCGAATGGAATTGAAGCATCTCTTGATGTGCTTGGTTCTCTTGTGAAATATGGATTCCTTCGCCAAGGCAATTGCACCAGTATTGTCACAAAAGATTTTCATTGGACCCGATGCACTAGGTATGACACCTAGATCGGATATGAACTCCTTCATCCAGACTCCTTCATTTGCTGCTTCCGAAGCAGCTATGTACTCCGCTTCATATGTAGATCCCGCCACGACGCTTTGTTTAGAACTGCACCAACTGACAGCTCCACCATTCAATATAAACACATATCCGGTTTGCGATTTAGAATCGTCCGGATCAGTGTCAAAGCTTGCATCAACGTAACAATTTACGATGAGCTCTTTGTCACCTCCATATATGAGAAACATATCCTTAGTCCTTTTCAGGTACTTCAGGATGTTCTTGACCGATGTCCAGTGATCCACTCCAGGATTACTTTGGTACCTCCCTGCGAGACTTATAGCAAGGCACACATCAGGTCTGGTACACAGCATTGCATACATGATAGAGCCTATGGCTGAAGCATAGGGAACATCTTTCATTTTCTCTCTATCCTCTGCAGTCGTCGAACATTGAGTCTTACTCAACTTCACACCTTGTAACACAGGCAAGAACCCTTTCTTTGCCTGATCCATTTTGAACTTCTTCAAAACTTTGTCAAGGTATGTGCTTTGTGAAAGTCCAATTAAGCGTCTTGATCTATCTCTATAGATCTTAATGCCCAATATGTAGGCAGCTTCACCGAGGTCTTTCATTGAAAAACTCTTATTCAAATATCCCTTTATGCTATCCAGAAATTCTATATCATTTCCAATCAATAATATGTCATCCACATATAATATTAGAAATGCTACAGAGCTCCCACTCACTTTCTTGTAAATACAGGCTTCTCCAAAAGTCTGTACAAAACCAAATGCTTTGATCACACTATCAAAGCATTTATTCCAACTCCGAGAGGCTTGCACCAGTCCATAAATGGATCGCTGGAGCTTGCACACTTTGTTAGCTCCCTTTGGATTGACAAAACCTTCTGGCTGCATCATATACAACTCTTCTTCCAGAAATCCATTCAGGAATGCAGTTTTAACATCCATTTGCCAAATTTCATAATCATAAAATGCGGCAATCGCTAACATGATTCGGACAGACTTAAGCATCGCTACGGGTGAGAAGGTCTCATCGTAGTCAATCCTTTGAACTTGTCGAAAACCTTTTGCAACAAGTCAAGCTTTGTAGACAGTAACATTACCGTCAGCGTCAGTCTTCTTCCTGAACATCCATTTATTCTCAATTGCTTGCCGATCAATGGGCAAGTCAACCAAAGTCCACACTTTGTTCTCATACATGGATCCCATCTCAGATTTCATGGCTTCTAGCCATTTTGCGGAATCTGGGCTCACCATCGCTTCTTCATAGTTCGTAGGTTCATCATGATCTAGTAGCATGACTTCCAGAACAGGATTACCGTACCACTCTGGTGCGGATCTTATTCTGGTTGATCTACGAGGTTCGGTAGTAACTTGATCTACAGTTTCATGATCATTATCATTAGCTTCCTCACTAATTGGTGTAGGTGTCACAGAAACCGGTTTCTGTGATGTACTACTTTCCAATAAGGGAGCAGGTACAGTTACCTCATCAAGTTCTACTTTCCTCCCACTCACTTCTTTAGAGAGAAACTCCTTTTCTAGAAAGGATCCATTCTTAGCAACGAAAGTCTTGCCTTCGGATCTGTGATAGAAGGTGTACCCAACAGTTTCCTTTGGGTATCTTATGAAGACACATTTCTCCGATTTGGGTTCGAGCTTATCAGGTTGAAGCTTTTTCACATAAGCATCACAGCCCCAAACTTTCAGAAATGACAACTTTGGTTTCTTGCCAAACCACAGTTCATAAGGCGTCGTCTCAACGGATTTCGATGGTGCCCTATTTAACGTGAATGCAGCCGTCTCTAAAGCATAATCCCAAAACGATAGCGGTAAATCTGTAAGAGACATCATAGATCGCACCATATCTAGTAAAGTATGATTACGACGTTCGGACACACCATTACGCCGTGGTGTTCCGGGTGGCGTGAGTTGCGAAACTATTCCGCATTGTTTCAAATGTAGACCAAACTCGTAACTCAAATATTCTCCTCCACGATCAGATCGTAGAAATTTTATTTTCTTGTTACAATGATTTTCAACTTCACTCTGAAATTCTTTGAACTTTTCAAATGTTTCAGACTTATGTTTCATTAAGTAGATATACCCATATCTGCTTAAATCATCTGTGAAGGTGAGAAAATAACGATATCCGCCACGAGCCTCAATATTCATCAGACCACATACATCTGTTTGTATGATTTCCAACAAATCCGTTGCTCTCTCCATAGTACCGGAGAACGGCGTTTTGGTCATCTTGCCCATGAGGCACGGTTTGCAAGTACCAAGTGATTCATAATCAAGTGATTCCAACAGTCCATCAGTATGGAGTTTCTTCATGCGCTTTACACCGATATGACCTAAACGGCAGTGCCACAAATAAGTTGCACTATCATTATCAACTCTGCATCTTTTGGCTTCAACATTATGAATATGTGTATCACTACTATCGAGATTCATAAAAAATAGACCATTCTTCAAGGGTGCATGACCATAAAAGATATTACTCATATAAATAGAACAACCATTATTATCTGATTTAAATGAATAACCATCTCGCATCAAACAAGATCCAGATATAATGTTCATGCTCGACGTTGGCACCAAATAACAATTATTTAGGTCTAAAACTAACCCCGAAGGTAGATGTAGAGGTAGCGTGTCGACCGCGATCACATCGACTTTGGAACCATTTCCCACGCGCATCGTCACCTCGTCCTTTGCTAGTGTTCGCTTAATCCGTAGTCCCTGTTTCGAGTTGCAAATGTTAGCAACAGAACCATTATCAAATACCCAGGTGCTACTGCGAGCTCTAGTAAGGTACACATCAATAACATGTATATCACATATACCTTCGTTCACCTTGCCATCCTTCTTATCCGCCAAATACTTGGGGCAGTTCCGCTTCCAGTGTCCAGTCTGCTTGCAGTAGAAGCACTCAGTTTCAGGCTTAGGTCCAGATTTGGGTTTCTTCTCCTGAGTAGTAACTTGCTTACTGTTCTTCTTGAAGTTCCCCTTCTTCTTCCCTTTGCCCTTTTTCTTGAAACTGGCGGTCTTATTGACCATCAACACTTGATGCTCCTTCTTGATTTCTACCTCCGCGGCCCTTAGCATTGCGAAGAGCTCGGGAATTGTCTTATCCATCCCTTCCATGTTATAGTTCATCACGAAGCTCTTATAGCTTGGTGGCAGTGATTGAAGAACTCTGTCAATGACACTATCAACAGGAAGATTAACTCCCAGTTGAGTCAAGTGATTATGATACCAGACATTTTGAGTATATGTTCACTGACAGAACTATTCTCCTCCATCTTGCAGCTATAGAATTTATTGGAGACTTCATATCTCTCAATCCGGGCATTTGCTTGAAATATTAACTTCAACTCCTGGAACATCTCATATGCTCCATGACGTTCAAAACGTTGTTGAAGTCCCGATTCTAAGCCGTAAAGCATGGCACACTGAACTATCAAGTAGTCATCAGCTTTGCTCTGCTAGACATTCATAACATCTGGTGTTGCTCCAGCAGCAGGCCTGGCACCTAGCGGTGCTTCCAGGACGTAATTCTTCTGTGCAGCAATGAGGATAATCCTCAAGTTACGGACCCAGTCCGTGTAATTGCTACCATCATCTTTCAACTTTGCTTTCTCAAGGAACGCATTAAAATTCAACGGAACAACAGCACAAGCCATCTATCTACAATCAAACATAGACAAGCAAGATACTATCAGGTACTAAGTTCATGATAAATTTAAGTTCAATTAATCATATTACTAAAGAACTCCCACTTAGAAAAACGTCCCTCTAATCTTCTAAGTGATCATGTGATCCAAATCAACTAAACCATAACCAATCATCACGTGAAATGGAGTAGCTTTGAATGGTGAGCATCAATATTTTGATCATATCTACTATATGATTCACGCTCGACCTTTCGGTCTCAGTGTTCTGAGGCCATATCTGCATATGCTAGGCTCGTCAAGTTTAACCTGAGTATTCTGCGTGTGCAAAACTGGCTTGCACCCGTTGTAGATGGACGTAGAGCTTATCACACCCGATCATCACGTGGTGTCTGGGCACGACGAACTTTGGCAACAGTGCATACTCAGGGAGAACACTTTTATCTAGAAATTTAGTGAGAGATCATCTTATAATGCTACCGTCAATCAAAGCAAGATAATATGCATAAAAGATAAACATCACATGCAATCAATATAAGTGATATGATATGGCCATCATCATCTTGTGCTTGTGATCTTCATCTCCGAAGCACCGTCATGATCACCATCGTCACCGGCGCGACACCTTGATCACCATCGTAGCATCGTTGTCGTCTCGCCAATCTTATGCTTCCATGACTATCGCTACCGCTTAGTGATAAAGTAAAGCATTACAGCGCAATTGCATTGCATACAATAAAGCGACAACCATATGGCTCCTGCCTGTTGCCGATAACTCGGTTACAAAACATGATCATCCCATACAATAAAATTTAGCATCATGTCTTGACCATATCACATCACAACATGCCCTGCAAAAACAAGTTAGACGTCCTCTACTTTGTTGTTGCAAGTTTTACGTGGTTGCTACGGGCTTAGCAAGAACCGTTCTTACCTACGCATCAAAACCACAACGATAGTTTGTCAAGTTGGTGTTGTTTTAACCTTCGCAAGGACCAGGCGTAGCCACACTTGGTTCAACTAAAGTTGGAGAAACTGACACCCGCCAACCACACTAAGGTCCGGGCCGCTTCATCCAACAATACCGCCGAACCAAAGTATGACATGCTGGTAAGCAGTATGACTTATATCGCCCACAACTCACTTGTGTTCTACTCATGCACAACATCAACACATAAAACCTAGGCTCTGATGCCACTGTTGGGGAACGTAGTAATTTCAAAATTTTCCTACGCACACGCAAGATCATGGTGATGCATAGCAACGAGAGGGGAGAGTGTTGTCCACGTACCCTCGTAGACCGAAAGTGGAAGCGTTAGCACAACGCGGTTGATGTAGTCGTACGTCTTCACGATCCGACCGATCCAAGTACCGAACACACGGCACCTCCGAGTTCAGCACACGTTCAGCTCGATGACGTCCCGCGAACTCCGATCCAGCAGAGCTTCACGGGAGAGTTCCGTCAGCACGACGGCATGGTGACGGTGATGATGTTGCTACCGACGCAGGGCTTCGCCTAAGCACCGCTACAATATGACCGAGGTGGACTATGGTGGAGGGGGGCACCGCACACGGCTGGGAGAGATCAACTGATCAACTTGTGTGTCTAGAGGTGCCCCCTTGCCCCTGTATATAAAGGAGCAAGGGGGAGGCCGGCCGGCCCTCTATGGGCGCGCCAGGAGGAGGAGTCCTCCTCCTAGTAGGAGTAGGACTCCCCTTTCCTACTCCTACTAGGAGGAGGAAAGGAAGGAGGAGAAGGAGAAGGAGGAAAAGGAGGAAAGGGGGGCCGCCCCCTAGTCCAATTCGGTTTGGGCTAGGGGGGGGGCCTGCCTCCTCTCTTCCACCACTTGGCCCATGAGGCCCATTACTTCTTCCTCATATTCCCGTAACTCCCCGATACCCGCGAAAATACCCAAATCACTCCGAACCTTTCCGATGTCTGAATATAGTCGTCCAATATATCGATCTTTATGTCTCGACCATTTCGAGACTCCTCATCATGTCCCCGATCTCATCCGGGACTCCGAACTACCTTCGGTTCATCAAATCACATAAACTCATAATACAATCGTCACCGAAACTTTAAGCATGCGGACCCTACGGGTTCGAGAACTATGTAGACATGACCGAGACATGTCTCCGGTCAATAACCAATAGCGGAACCTGGATGCTCATATTGGCTCCCACATATTCTACGAAGATCTTTATCAGTCAGACCGCATAACAACATACGTTGTTCCCTTTGTCATCGATATGTTACTTGTCCGAGATTCGATCGTCGGTATCTCAATACGTAGTTCAATCTCGTTACCGGCAAGTCTCTTTACTCATTCCGTAATACATCATCCCGCAACTAACTTATTAGTTGCAATGCTTGCAAGACTTAAGTGATGTGCATTACCGAGAGGGCCCAGAGATACCTCTCCGACAATCGGAGTGACAAATCCTAATCTCGAAATACGCCAAACCAACAAGTACCTTCGGAGACACCTGTAGAGCACCTTTATAATCACCCAGTTACGTTGTGACGTTTGGTAGCACACAAAGTGTTCCTCCGGTAAATGGGAGTTGCATAATCTCGTAGTCATAGGAACATGTATAAGTTATGAAGAAAGCAATAGCAACAAACTAAACGATCAAGTGCTAAGCTAATGGAATGGGTCAAGTCAATCGCATCATTCTCCTAATTATGTGATCCCGTTAATCAAATGACAACTCATGTCTATGGTTAGGAAACATAACCATCTTTGATCAACGAGCTAGTCAAGTAGAGGCATACTAGTGACATTCTGTTTGTCTATGTATTCACACATGTATTATGTTTTCGGTTAATACAATTCTAGCATGAATAATAAACATTTATCATGATATAAGGAAATAAATAATAACTTTATTATTGCCTCTAGGGCATATTTCCTTCAAGAAGAAGTAGGTACTTTAGTAGTTTTAGCACACTAATACATGTGTTAAAATGGAAGCATCGCTGCTGGGTTATATTAATAAATAATCCAAGTGTTGCAACACCCAACGAGATTTGCATGAACAGGTAAAACCTAGCAAGTACTTGTACTGGGATGTTGTCCATCCAACAGAGACAACGGGATAACAGTACAAAAAACATAACCATGTATTCAGGCTAAGAAATTCTTGATAGCAAACAACAACAACTTCAACTCAATAACTTGGTGAGCATGGAGTAATATCAAAAATATGGCATCATAATAATTTCAGTTGTAGCTGTCCAAATCAAGCAAGCAATAAGCCAATTACAAAAAGGAAGCATCGACAATTTACAACACTAACCCAATAAAATGAATTCCTACTTCTAGTTTAGTTCAAAAAAGAAGAAGAACAACAGACACTTCCAGTTTGTATAATCTGAAATTGAACACTGAAATTTAAGAATGAAAAGATGATTGAACACTGAAAGAGGTTAGCAAGTTGCTTGTTGGTTTAATCACAAGTGCCAGGAGTATTTTTAAACCTACGCATGTCATCTTTAAACCTATGCAAGTACCATGAGTATTTCACTCCTTTCCAGTGCAAGTACTCAAAATTTGTCTGAGTAACAAATCTAGGAGTACCGGAGAACTCCAAGTTAAATGTACTCAATGAAACCACCAAAATCTCTCATTACCGGTCACAACAAGTAATCAGAATACAGCAGCAACAATTACCAGGAATAAATCACATAAGTAACTAGAACAGAGAAAGAAAAATGTAGAAGTGGCAGCGAGGCATGATTGGTGTCCTGAGTTACTGCTGCATCGACCGTAAAAGAGGCCGAGGAACTCGTTGTGATGGGTTGCAGCATCTGTGCTGATGCAGTCTCAGCCACAGGCTCGTCCTCACACCTGAAGTGAAACACGCAGGTTGGTCAGCAGAACTACAACAGTTTAGCTTCTGGAGATGACGAATAACTCAAATTACCCTTGACATCTGTTTCAAAAAAAATTAACCTTCTAGTATGGCCATGTTAATAGATAAAATTAACCTTTTCCCTTTTACTTTCTATGAAAAAGGTAAGAGACCAGAATTCTACATGCAGCTTCTGTAGATATAAATCCAAGATAAATACATATTTGCACCAGAATCACCCCAAATATGAACAGAACAATTTGGTATCGCCTAGATGTGGAATTGAAAATACATGAGCTGATGCTATTACATGATACAAGTATATAGTGCCATAGAAGAAGTGTTGTTTAAGTACACTCTCTTCTCTTTATTCTGTCTATTAAGTATATACTCCCATAATAGATAAAAGAAGTACATACTCCCATAAAAGACTTCCAGCTGCCTTTCAGTGCCTACGTACAGTGCTTTGCAGTCAGGTTTAGGACTACCACAGTGAAAACAAAACTATCTCCTTGTTGTACTTGTTATGTTAAACCATCAAAATCAATCTGGTGTGACACAGGTGGGTTATGCTATCCACGACACGAGCACTGCACTTGTTAATATCGACTACAGTAACGAGCGACTGTTCAATGCTACGATTCAACCATGGAGTAAACTCAAATGAGCGTGGAAGAATAGCTCACCTCGTTGAAGGCGAGGATCTGGCCGTTGCTCTTCTTCACGCATTCTCGAGAGTCTTTCGAATTTGAATCATGTCCTCAGCAGAACTTGGACTTGGCGCGGATCTCGCTGGTGGCCCAGAGCTTCATGCGGTAGATCCTGGGATGCTCCTCGGTCGGCATCCGCAGGCCCCTCCAGACCACCTGGTACTGGTGGAACTGCACGAGCGCGAGTGCCAAATGGTCAGTTCAGATCACACGATGAGAAATAATCCCCGTGATAACGGTACGTACGAGTAAGAGAGGCTCACCCTGATCGTGACCATCCTGGCCGGAGTTGCTGAGGTCGTCGTGCGTCGGTCTAGGGCGATGGGATTGCTGCTGTGCGATGCTGCGACGGGCTTCTATTCGCGGGAGCCGCGCCAGCCTAGGGCGCCGCTGGTGAGCTCCGACGAGGGGAGGGAGGAGGGAGGCGACCCCCATCACCATGGCTGCCAAATCCCTCCCTCCGGATCAAGGCTGTGTCCGCCAGATCGGCGTGGCCAAGGCCGCCAATCCGCCTCGCCAGCTCAAACTGGGCCTCGAGGAGAGGAGGTGCTGGCCATCGACGATGGGGATGGGGGCGACGGCGGCGGCAGCGTCCATCTCCGCCTAGAACGCGCGCGTGGGGGTGCGGGGAGGGGAGGGGAATTGGCTCGCGAGATTTGGTCGCGAGTGGGCAACTCGGATAGGAGGGGTGGTGGTGGAAGGGAGGATGGCCGGCGCTGGGGCGATGAGGAGGTCGTCGTCGGTGGAGATGGGGGGAGGCCGGCGGTGGGGTTGGTATGGCATAGAGACGGAGGTCTGGGTCGGGGAGAGGGAGATCTGGGAGGAGGTGGCGGCGGCGAGGAGCTGAGGGAGGAGGAGTGCGGGTGCGGGTTAGGGTTTGGGCGACGGGTGGATGGCTGGATGGAGAGGTGGAGAGTTGGACAGATGGATGGGCGCCATGTCATCGATTCGTGTGACAACTAAACCCACCAATGAGAATAGAGCACATATAGTTGTGTTTTACCTTTTGTTATTCTTCTACTTTTACACATTAAAAAACTAAAAAATGGTCTCACATTATGCACAAGTTTGCATCTTGGAATGAGAAACAATGTTAACAAAGGAAATTTTCATTTTCTTTGCACGGAAATTTCATTTTCTATTTTTCGAGTGTCCAAAATGAATTTCTTTTGTGAAGGACCTACCATATATTTGTTGCAAAATTGAACGAAATCAATTTTCTAAAATACTAGGCCATATTTAATGCACAATTGACCAATTTTCCGCCGATTCAGAAGGAAGCGGGTAAAATTTGAACTGCAGTTGCCTCATAGTTTGCTCTTTATTTTTTACAAAAATCATTTCTAGGTACATAAGTATCTAATTAATCATAGAAACATCAAAAGTTTTCCAAGATTCGACCACTAGCTAGGAACGGTCAAGCCTGCCGTTTTGACCGCATTTTGAAACGGGCATAAAAAATTCAAAAAAAATCAAAAAATTGGAAAACCTTCGCATTGTGTCATTATATGTGACAAAGTTTCCAGGAAAAATAATAAACTTGTAATACGACAATTATTTTAAAAAAGTGTTCTCAGAAATGAGCTATCATGCGTGAAGATTCATGGCTTTCAAGCCAAATGATCAATCTTATGGCCACATTCATGGCATAGTTTGTTCAAGTTATCTCATATTGTGCATAAGGGTGCATCTTGGAATTTCGAACAATGTTGCCTAAGGAAGTTTTCATTTTCTCTGCACGGAAAATTCATTTTCCATTTTTCGAGTGCCCGAAATGAGTTTTTTTTGTGAAGGACCTACAATATATTTGTTGAAAAATTGGGCCAAATCAATTTTATGAAATACTAGGCCATATTTAATTCACAATTGACCAAATGGTTGGGTGTCAAAAGTTTTGATCCAGCTCTGGTGAAAAAGACAAATTTCCACTGATTCAGTAGGAAGCGAGTCAAATTCGAACTGCAGCTGCCACATAGTTTGCTCTTTATTTTTTCCAAAAATCATTTCTAGGTACATAGGTTTCTATTTAATCAGAGAAACATCAAAAGTTTTCCAAGATTCAACCACTAGCTAGGAACGGTGAAGCCTGCCGTTTTGACCGCATTTTGAAACGGGCATAAAAAATTCAAAAAAATCAAAAAATTGGAAAACCTTCGCATTGTGTCATTATATGTGACCAAGTTTCTAGGAAAAATAATGAACTTGTAATACGGCAATTATTTTTAAAAAAGTGTTCTCAAAACTGAGCTATCATGCGTGAAGATTCATGGCTTTCAAGCCAAATGATCAATCTTATGGTCACATTCATGGCATAGTTTGTTCAAATGATCTCATATTTTGCACAAGGGTGCATCTTGGAATTCCAAACAATGTTTCCTAAGGAAGTTATCATTTTCTTTGCACGGAAAATTCATTTTCCATTTTCCGAGTTCCCAAAATGAGTTTTTTTGTGAAGGACCTAGCATATATTTGTTGCACAATTGGACCAAATCAATTTTCTAAAATACTAGGCCATATTTAATTCACAATTGACCAAATGGCTGGGTGTCAAAACCTTTGATCCACCTCTGGTGAAAAAGACAAATTTCCGCCGATTCAGTAGGAAGCGGGTCAAATTTAAACTGCAGCTGCCTCATAGTTTGCTCTTTATTTTTTCCAAAAAATCATTTGTAGGTACATAAGTATCTATTTAATCAGAAAAACATCAAAAGTTTTCCAAGATTCAACCACTAGCTAGGAACGGTCAAGCCCGCCGTTTTGACCGCATTTTGAAACGGGCATAAAAATTCAAAAAAATCAAAAAATTGGAAAACATTCGCATTGTGTCATTATATGTGACAAAGTTTCCAGGAAAAATAATAAACATGTAATACGGCAATTATTTGAAAAAAGTATTCTTAGAAATGAGTTATAATGCGTGAAGATTCATGGCCTTCAAGCCAAATGATCAATCTTATGGCCACATTCATGGCATCGTTTGTTCAAATGATCTCATATTGTGCACAAGGGTGCATCTTGGAATTCCAAACAATGTTGCCTAAGGGAGTTTTCATTTTCTTTGCACGAAAAATTCATTTTCCATTTTTTGAGTGCCCGAAATGAGTTTTTTTGTGAAGGACCTACCATATATTTGTTGCAAAATTGGACTATATAAATTTTCTAAAATACTAGGCCATATTTAATGCATAATTGACAAAATGGTTGGGTTTCAAAAGTTTTGGTCCACCTCTGGTGAAAAAGACAAATTCCGCCGATTCAGTAGGAAGCAGGTCAAATTTAACCTGCAGTTGCCTTATAGTTTGATCTTTATTTTTTCCAAAAATCATTTCTAGATACATAAGTATATATTTAATCAGAAATACATGGTTTGGTGGCGATACGTCGAGGTTTGGACGGTGGCCGAGGGCCGAGGGCCCCAACTCCAGAGCGCGTAAACTTGCATGACCGCCGCGTGGTCACCGCGTGACCGTGGCATTGCCCTGCATTATGGATGGCATAGGCATGTCTAGTGGGTTGGGAACTCCCCAGGTAGGTGCTAGGAAGAAAATGACAACAGACGAATCTGACGAGGAGACCGAACTATGCTCAAACATGAATTAGCAGCCAATTATTTGATTCACGATACGGAAAATGCACATGGCCAATGGGCATGAGTTTTGGCTAAGGATGATCATCTACTAAGAAGACGGCCTTCACAAATTTTCAGCTCAAATGGAGGAGCTTAGGTGGCATTTGCTTTGCAACGTACCTCACTGGACAAAAATATGAATGTTGAACCTAAACTCAAATGAATGAATGGATTGATCTGAAATTCGGGGAAGGATGATAATTTGGGCATGTGAAGCCACTTCAAAATTTTCATACCATTTGGATACATAAAAATAGTACTTCCTTCACAGTGCTCTCTACTGAACAGAAAATTGGGAAAAATGCCGAGGGAAATTGGCTAGAATAAATGAGCTAAAATTTGGTGGAGGGAGGTTCTATGGGAAGGGTCATGTCGTGGTAAATTTTCAGCAATTATAAATTAACATAAATAATAGTTTCTTCACAAACTGAAAATATCACTAGAAACAAAGTTTGGATGCTAAGCTCACATGTATTGTTAGATGGGGCTCAAATTTCGTGTAGAGCTATGATTTGGGAATATAGAAGATGTGGCAAAAATTTAGTTCATTAGGATATGCCTAGCCAGTACTTCCTTCAAAACAGTTTGAGCTGAAAAAAAACTTTGGAAATTTGCCGAGGAAGATTTACTAGGCAAATGAAGTTGAATATTGTCATGAGGCAATGATTTGGATAGTAAAGAACGCCCAATTTTTTGGGAATTTTGGGAATGACAGAAATATAGGTTGCTTCACAACCTAGGGCAAAAATTGACACATGGACATGACACATAGGCAAAACTGATGAGGTGGCGCATTTTCATAGCAATCCACCACAATTTACAAGGTTATGACCATCTATATTGGTCGTGACCATTTCGTGTAAGGAAATTACAACCTTTCTAACCAAAATGGTCGTTATAGTTTAGGGTTTGGAGCCCCCCGAACAGCTTTTGACTAATTGGTCTTAAATGGTCTTATATTTATGACCAATTCTTCCAGGGTCACTGACAGAAGGTCACAAGTTGACATATTTCTTGTAGTGGGTCCATTCTTAGCATCAAAGATCTTACCTTCAGATCTATGATAGAAGGTGTACCCAATAGTTGCTTTTGGGTATCCTATGAAGACACACTTCTCCGATTTGGTTCGAGCTTATCAGGCTGAAGCTTTTTCACATAAGCATTGCGACACCAAACTTTAAGAAACGACAGCTTAGGTTTCTTCCCAACCACAGTTCATACGGTGTCGTCTCAACGGATTTAGACGGTGCCCTATTTAAAGTGAATGCAGCTGTCTCTAATACATAAACCCAAAACGATAGTGGTAAATCGGTAAGAGACATCAAAAATCGCACCATATCTAATAAAGTACGGTTACGATGTTCGGACACACCATTACGCTGTGGTGCTCCAGGTGACGTGCATTGTGAAACAATTCTACATTGTTTTAAATGTAGGCCAAAATTGTAACTCAAATATTCACCCCCGCGATCAGATCGTAGAAACTTTATTTTCTTGTTACAATGATTCTCCACTTCACTCTAAAATTCTTTGAACTTCTCAAATGTTTCAGACTTGTGTTTCATCAAGTAGATATACCCATATCTACTCAAATCATGTGTGAAGGTCAGAAAATAACAATACCCACAGCGAGCCTCAACAGTCATTGGACTGCATACATCGGCATGTATTATTTCCAATAAGTCAGCGGCTCGCTCCATTATTCCGGAGAACGGAGTTTTAGTAATCTTTCCCATGAGGCATGGTTCACAAGTATCAAATGATTCATAATCAAGTGATTCCAAATGTCCATCTGCATGGAGTTTCTTCATGCGATTTACACCAATATGACCTAAACGGTAGTGCCACAAGTATGTTGCACTATCATTATTAACTTTGCATCTTTTGGCATCAATATTATGAATATGTGTATAACTACGATCGAGATTCAATAAACCATTCACATTGGGTGTATGACCATAGAAGATTTTATTCATGTAAATAGAACAACAATTATTCTCTTACTTAAATGAATAAACATATTGCAATAAACATGATCTAATCATATCCATGCTCAACGCAAACACCAAATAACATTTATTTAGGTTCAACACTAATCCCGAAGGTAGATGGAGTATGCGATGGTGATCTTATGAACCTTGGAATCACTTCCAACACACATCGTCACCTCGCCGTCAACTAGTCTTTGTTAATTTGGTAACTCCTATTTCGACTTACTAATCTTTAGCAACTGAACCGGTATCAAATACCTAGGGGCTACAACGAACACTATTGAAGTACACATCAATGACATGTATATCAAATATACCTTTGTTCACTTTTCCATCCTTCTTATCTGCCAAGTATTTGGGGCAGTTCCGCTTTTAGTGACCATTTCCTTTGCGGTAGAAGCACCCAGTTTCAGGCTTGGGTCTAGCTTTGGGATTCTTCATGGGAGCGGCAACTTGCTTGCCATTCTTCTTGAAGTTCCCTTTCTTTCCCTTGCCATTTTGCTTGAAACTAGTGATCTTGTCAACCATCAACACTTGATGCTTTTTCTTGATTTCTACCTTCGCTGATTTCAGCATTGCGAAGAGCCCGGGAATCGTTTTCTTCATCCCTTGCATATTATAGTTCATAACGAAGTTCTAGTAGCTTGGTGATGGTGACTAGAGAGCTCTGTTGTGACACCCGGATAATCAAGATACAGTAATCCACTGCTAATGATGCCCTGTCATCATTTTACTGTTGCTAAGTCCCATGTTAGTATCAAACCCGTTCGAATTCAAATTCATAGATTAGTCAAACAATAAAAGTTTTCGAACGTTAAAACTAAAATGTTCCAAGTGTTTCGGATATTTCATAAGTAACGTGGGTGATGAAACTACACTTTTATAAAATAGTTTAATGCACCAAATTAATTAAAACATCATTTAAAATAATTAATAAATACTTTTAATTCGATAAATAATTGTAAACTAAGTTAAAATAATGTTGGGACAATTTATCTCAGCGGGTTTTGGTAAGTTACTAATTTAGAATTAAGCCTTTTAATATTCCAAAGTCATTTGAGATCTAAACTAAAACAAAATAGTAAAAAAAAATAAAAAAAATGCAAAATAGAAAACAAAAGAACCCCCCCTCTCTCCCCTGGGCCAAGTGGCCCAGCTGCCCCCCAAAAGCTAGCCGACCGCCCGAGCAGGCCGGCCCGCTTACCCCCTCCCTCTCCTCTGTTCGCTTCCTCCCGCACCGTGGCCACTGCCAATGCCCGCCACGGCGACGGACATTGCTGTGGCGGCCATCCGTCGGCCACCCCGCCGCCGGCCACCCCTATAAGGTCTCCCCGCGCCGAACCCTAGCAGGTTCCCCTTCGACTTCCCCCCCCACTCCCTGTTTTCCCCTTGCTCTCACCCCACCCGAGCGGTGCCATGAGTGGCCACCACTGAAACACGCGGGCACCGCCTACCTCTCGCCGCCTCGCCATGCTGGATCGCTTCGCCTCCGTCCGCTACCCCTCCACATGCCACTGGACGGAGCCGGGAGCACCTACTGCGAGCGCTACGAGCTCACGTCCGCCTCTCAGACGCCGTCGTCTGCCGCCCCGATTCGCCGCCTCCAGCCCACCCCGAGCCCACTTTTGCACCTCTACAGGACCGCTGTAAGCCGCAGCGTCGATCCCCCCTTTCCCCGCTCTCTCTTCGAACTATAGATGCCGCCCCCATCTTGCCCGAACGCGCCACCACGGAGCACGTCGCCGTTCCGGGCCCCGCTTCTCCACTTGCTCGCCGCATAGCGTAGAGCCTCCCCATCCGCTTCTTTTGATCACTAGCACGCCATAGCGCCGAACCCGAGCACCGCCCGAGAGCCCCTCCACCGCGACTTTGCCCCGCAGCTCCCTGCTCCGGTCGACCTGCACCACCAGCCCTAGCCTACGTCCAGGGTCGCGCCTCCCCAGTGCCCTTCTACCCCCCGACGGTCACCGGCCCACACCCGCACACGCGCTCACCGCATCGGACCCGCGCCCTGGCCGCCCCGTCCTTGTCGTGGCCTTCCCTGCCGCGCCCGTCGCACTCTCCGTTCGCCCCGCACGCCCACGCCCCTGCTCCCTCTGCCTGCGCCTCTGCCGCCCGCTCGCCGCTCGCTGCGTGTGTGGCCCTGCCTTGCCGGCGCTGCGATGGCCTTGCCGTCCCACGCGCCGACAGGGCCCCTCTCGCTCGTGGCGCAGCCCCCCACAAGCGCTCTTGCACGCGCGCAGCCCTTTCGCCGGCGCCGCCCGCTGCTTCCCCCTGGCCGCGCGCTCCGGCGCCCGGCGCACACACCTACACCACCGGGGCGAAGCCCCGGTTAGCCCCGCGCCCGCTAAGCAACACCCGATAGGCCCCTGTGCCTATGGCACGTGGGGCCCGCCCTGGAACTAATAATAAAAATGAAAATAAAAATAAAAGCATAAAAATAGATAAATAATAATTAATTAGTTAATTGCTTAATTAATTAACTTAATTAATCTAGTTAAATTAAACTTAATTAATCCTGCTTAATTAAAACGTAATTAACGTGTTAGTCTATGACAGGTGGGTCCCACTAGACCCACATGTCAGGTTTGACTCCAGTCAACCGCACTATTGACTGCTGATGTCACACCTACGTCATGCTGACGTCATCACATACTATTCTGGATAATGTTGATTTAAATTAAATAAAAAAACCAGAAAATCATTTAAACTTTGGAAATTCATATAAAATAAACCGTAACTCGGATGAAAAAACTTTGTGCATGAAAGTTGCTCAGAACGACGTGACGAATCCGGATACGCAGCCCGTTCGTCCGCCACGCATCCCTAGCATATCGAACACGCAACTTTCCCCCTCCAATTCATTTGTCCAAAAACGCGAAACACTAGGGATCTTTTCTCGGATGTTTCCCACCTTCACCGGTACCACCTCATACCGCGTTAGGGCACCCCTAGCACCGCTACTTATCTTGTCATGCATCGCTATGCATCTGTTTGCTTAATACTTATTGTTTCTTCCCCCTCTTCTCTCGCTAGACACCGAGATCGACGCCGCTACTACCCAGTACGACTACGGTGTTGACGACCCCTCTCTCTTGCCAGAGCAACCAGGCAAGCCCCCCCCCTTTGATCGCCAGATATCGCCTACTCTTCTCTATACTTCTTGCATTAGAGTAGTGTAGTATGTTACTGCTTTCTGTTAATCCTATCCTGATGCATAGCCTGTCCTTGCTACTACTGTTGTTACCTTTACCTGCAATCCTAATGCTTAGTATAGGATGCTAGTTTATCATCAGTGGCCCTACATTCTTGTTTGTCTGCCATGCTATACTATCAGGCCGTGATCACTCGGGAAGTGATCACGGGTATATACTATATACTTTATACATGATACATGTGATGACTAAAGTCGGGTTGGCTCGAGGAGTACCCGTGAGTGATTCACGGATTGGGGGCTGAAAGGACCTTTGCCCCGACGGCCCTCTGGGTGGATCTTTGTGGCGGAGCGATAGGGCAGGTTGAGACCACCTAGGAGAAAGGTGGGCCTGGCCCTGGTCGGCGATCGCGGTTATTTCAAGATAACACGTTTAACGAGATCTTGGTATTTGATCTGAGTCTGGCCACTGGCCTATACGCACTAACCATCTACGCAGGGACAGTTATGGGCACTCGACGTCGTGGTATCAGCCGAAGCCTTCGTGATGTTAGCGACTGAGCGGCGCGCACCGGATTGGACTGGAATGTCTGCTAGTCTAGGTCTGCTTCCGGCCGCCCTCGCAACATGCAGGTGTGCAATGGGCGATGGGCCCAGACCCCTGCGCCATAGGATTTAGACCGGCGTGCTGACCTCTCTGTTGTGCCTAGGTAGGGCTACGACGTGTTGATCTTCCGGGGCCGGGCATGACCGAGGAATGTGTGTCCGGCCAAATGGGATCGAGCGTGTTGGGTTATGTGGTGCACCCCTGCAGGGAAGTTAATCTATTCGAATAGCCGTGATCTTCGGTAACAGGACGACTTGGAGTTGTACCTTGACCTTATGACAACTAGAACCAAATACTTAATAAAACACACCCTTCCAAGTGCCATATACAACCCGGTGGTCGCTCTCTAACAGGGCGACGAGGAGAGGATCATCGGGTAGGTTTATGCTACACGATGCTACTTGGTGGACTTACCACCTACAAGATGGAGGTGGCCAGAAGCGTAGTCTTCGATAGGACTAGCTATCCCCCTCTTATTCCGGCATTCCGCAGTTCAGTCCACATATGATACCCCTTTTCCATTTGATACCAATGCATACATATGTACTGTAGCTCCTTGCTTGCGAGTAATTTGGATGAGTACTCACGGTTGCTTTTCTCCCCCTTTTCCCCTTTCCTATATCCGATTGTTGCGACCAGACGTTGGAGTCCAGGAGCCAGACGCCACCGTCGACGACGACTAGTACTACTCGGGAGGTGCCAACTACTACATGCAGCCCGCTGACGACGACCAGGAGTAGTTTAGGGGGATCCCAGGCAGGAGGCATGCGCCTCTTTCGATCTGTATCCCAGTTTGTGCTAGCCTTCTTAAGGCAAACTTGTTTAACTTATGTATGTACTCAGATATTGTTGCTTCCGCTGACTCATCTATGATCGAGCTCTTGTATTCGAGCCTTTGAGGCCCCTGGCTTGTAATATAAAGCTTGTATTATTTTAATTTGTGTCTAGAGTTGTGTTGTGATATCTTCCCATGAGTCCTTGATCTTGATCGTAGACATTTGCATGTATGATTAGTGTACGGTCAAATCGGGGGCATCACAAGTTGGTATCAGAGCCGACTGCCTGTAGTAATCCCCCTTTCCACCTCCTTGGCCGAAGTCGAGTCTATTCATTGCAAAACTTTTACTAACATGGTTGTGTGCCTTACAGGCCCACATCGCCATTGGGTGGTATTAGGATCTTTTATTCCTCGATCTATACTCCGGGACTCTGATCTCTCTTCTATTCGGGTTAAATGATTTTACTAACGCCGACTCTAGGTTCTCCTAACTACTTCCACCCAGAGAGCCCTTTACTCCAGATGATTACTTGGTCCACCGAAGGATTTCGAAGATACTCTCCGATATTCTCTCGAGACTTTGAGCCTGTTGCTTTTGCAATTCCCTACCACCGAAATATCCCTATGGATAATTACATACACTTGTCGTTCTTACTTTTATTCCCAGTTGATCTTGTTATAACAAGATACTCTGAAATCCCCTCTATTGTTCCGAGAATATTTTGTGCATACTGCCTTGCAGTTCCTTGCCACCTGAATACCCCTACGGATAATTTCTCGCCCTTATCGAGTATCCGCTCATCCCCAGTTGTTCATGTGTTTCACAATTGTCTTCGAAATACTATTCGATCCTCCAAAATTTCTCAGTAGCTTATTGCTCTGCAATACTTGTCTTCTTGCATTATGGATGCTTTCCATATGTCTGGCAATATTCATTAGTATCCTTAGACACCGTGATTTTGATCCTATTGATTCAACATGAGTGCGAATGCACGCAATCATCAGTTGATCCTTTTAAATTATCTTTCCCGCTCCGACGTCATTTTAAACATGAGCTGGATCTCGACCAATCGAATTGTCGTCGATTGTGCCCCTAAGTCTATTCAACTTATCCATCCTTGATCAGAGCGTATGCTTCTGATCCTTCAATTTGGAATCATAATTCCTTTGCATTTAAGCTTCGAATTATTTAGATGATTCCATGACCTGTTGCCTTTGCATTCTTTCTTCTTCTGGTTGAGTACGGATGCTCATATCAGATCCCTTATGGGCCACCAGATCCTTTGTTAAATGATATCCGACAACGTCCTCCATATTCAATAACCTTGTGAGCCTTTCCTCGGATACATAATGCCTTTGGTAAATTGTATCCTCTGCTTTCTCCAGCATGCTCTACTACCGAGCTTGTGTTATTTATTCCTGAAATTGTGGTATATGCTCCTAAGATGCCTCGATGGGTTGAACCTATGCCTTCCATATTATGTGTGAACTCGAAAGTTTTCATGAGTCATACTCGTCTGGTATTTTGCCAGATAATTCAACACTACAACTTCTTCGAAAAATAGAAGTGAATGAAAGGTTATGCATTAGAGAAGTGGGAGTCGACCTTGAACCCTGTGTTCATGCCCATGGACACGATGTATATCTTATCATGGAAGCTTCTTTTAAAATAATTATTCCCTTGTTATAAGTTCATCTCGTATCTGTGGACGTGGTTCCGACCATGTTCTCCTTTAAATACCATTACTCGTGCAACTTTAAGCATTTGTCTTCTGCAGAGAAATACCCCAGTCCAACCTCCACTTTGGTCTGTCGTCGAGTATTACCCCATGGTATCCCGAGATATCATGGGACATCAGAACTTCTTATGGGTTCTTCATCAACTATTATTACTCACCGGATCCAATTGTTCCTAGGTTCTGGGTTGTCGTCAACCGAGAACACCGAATAGTGAATCGAGTCCGCACTCTGATTCAATAAACCTAAATAATTTTTGTTGCTTACGAGTTTAAATAATCCTTCAAGTCATTCCTAGCTTGATCGGCTATATCCTTATCGTGCTGCTCTTAACTGTGCTACCTGATCCTTCTTCCCGGAGCACAATTTTCGATGATGAGCTAAGCTTACGTCGATTTTCCTCATCATATCATTTCTCCTTCAACCACAAGCTTGGTTTCGAGTTTGTGCCGTACCCGTGGTTCCAATAACCTTCCGCTTCATCATTCTTTTGACATGATGTCATCGCCGATGGATTACATCTTCATGAAATCTCTCAACAATTGTGTCGTGATCATCATCAATCTTATGAGCTCTTCTAGGATATCAATCGAAGTCATGAGGAGAAATACCATCCTTGCCCCTCGATGAATTGTGTTATCATCGACAACCTTATTGCCTTCCCTCCAACACAAACTTGTTCGCGTTCTATGTTATAGCTTGAGTTCCTTGCTATCCAACATTTGTTTCTCTTTACCTTGGAGTATTACCATCTTTTATACCCAGGATGTCGTGCTTAGCACACCCCGCCGGAGGCCCTATGGTTATAGTTTCCTTTTCAGTAAGGTTATCCATTCTTCCATGAGGAAATTGTAAGACTTATTCTATAAGTTATTCCTGATGGATCCTTTGTGTTTCCAAAGTCTGATCTTCACCTGTTGACCATGTCCATGCTATCTCGAAGCATGTCTGTGGTACTCTGATTTTCAATAAGAGCATTGAAAGTGCAATGCTAAGTTTTCTTTAACCATTATCCAAACACCATTGTATGGGTAATGCCATAAAAATTCCTCTCCTAAATGGTTTTCTACTTTCTATCCTGTCTTGGATATCGTGCTCTGCTTGTCCTTGGGGAGGATATACCCCTGGAATATGTGTTTAAACACATTTTCCTTTCCATTGTTCTGTTTAATCTGATAATCATATTTTCCTTTCCCTTGTTTGGTTTAACCTTTTCTTGTGGTCTGTATGATCTAAGCAGTAATATTCTTCTGCTTATGTAAACCCCTTAGTGTACAACCGTGTCGGTAAGACCCTGTTACTATTGTTGTTGACATTCCGGTAACCACCGATGGATGAGAACTTTGCCTATTGGTCCGCCTCGTTCAACGAGTAGGAAGATGGTTCTCTTCGTCCCTCTCCCTTGGTACCGACATTGTTGCCGACATAACTGATAGGCTATCCGCTGACATGTCTTGTCTACATGGTCATACAAGACGTCACCGCCCTTCCTACTGTTAACTCACATGGTGGGCCCATAACCCACAGTTCCACAGGATCGAAACCTGACACTCCTGCACAACCCTGATTCTAATGTATTCTTTGCACTTGGCTTCGTGTGTAATTCACGAGCTAAATTCTACCATGTTTCATCCTGGTATCAAACACCATATTATTCTCGTTGATCAAGCCCCATTCTAGCTTCTGGTTAGGCATCGAATGACTGCCTACCCATTTGAAACTTTGGTACCATTGCTTATTGTTCTCAATGCATTCACTGAATTACTACTCGTAGGGTACTTCGTGTATCACTTTCTGAATTCATCGTCAAATGCACAGACTTCATGGAGATACGTTCCTCCAAAGTTTCCCCCCTTGTCGCGTTCGTTTGACGATGAAGATCCTGAAGAAAGGATGATGACTTGATCATGACGGCCGGAAACAAAGGAATGAAGACATCAGCATAATGAATCAACCTCTTCAAAAGGGCAGCCAAGACCGAGAAGACCCGATAGAATTTTTGCAATGAGAACCTTACCCCTTACTACACCGCTTAATCTCGGGACGGGTTTCTTGTAGTGGGGGAGATTTGTGACACCCGGATAATCAAGCTACAGTAATCCACTGCTAATGATGCCCTGTCATCGTTTTACTATTGCTAAGTCCCATGTTAGTATCAAACCCATTCAAATTCAAATTCATAGATTAGTCAAACAATAAAAGTTTTCAAACGCTAAAACTAAAATGTTCCAGGTGTTTCGGATATTTCATAAGTAACGTGGGTGATGAAACTACACTTCTATAAAATAGTTTAATGCACCAAAGCAATTAAAACATCATTTAAAATAATTAATAAATACTTTTAATTTGATAAATAATTGTAAACTAAGTTAAAATAATGTTGGGAAAATTTATCTCAGCGGGTTTTGGTAAGTTACTAATTTAGAATTAAGCCTTTTAATATTCCAAAGTCATTTGAGATCTAAACTAAAACAAAATAGTAAATAAAATAAAAAAATGCAAAATAGAAAACAAAAGAACCCCCCCTCTCTCCCCTGGGCCAAGTGGCCCAGCTGCCCCCCAAAAGCCAGCCGACCGCCCGAGCAGGCCGGCCCGCTTACCCCCTCCCTCTCCTCTGTTCGCTTCCTCCCGCACCGTGGCTACTGCCGGTGCCCGCCACGGCGACGGGCATCGCCGTGGCGGCCATCCGTCGGCCACCCCGCCAACCGGCCACCCCTATAAGGTCTCCCCGCACCGAACCCTAGCGTGTTCCCCTTCGACTTCCCCCCCACTCCCTGTTTTTCCCTCGCTCTCACCCCACCCGAGCGGTGCCATGAATGGCCACCGCTGAAACACGCGGCCACCGCCTCCCTCCCGCCGCCTCGCCGTGCTGGATCGCTTCGCCTCCATGCGCTACCCCTCCATGTTCCACTGGACGGAGCCAGGAGCACCTACTGCGAACGCTACGAGCTCACGTCCGCCTCTCGGACGACGTCGTCTGCCGCCCCGATTCGCCACCTCCAGCCCACCCCGAGCCCACTTTTGCACCTCTACAGGATCGCTGTAAGCCGCAACGTCGATCCCCCCTTTCCCCGCTCTCTCTTCGAACTATAGATACCGCCCCCATCTTGCCCGAACGCGCCACCGCGGAGCACGTCGCCGTTCCGGCGACCAAATGGTCGGGCCCTGCTTCTCCACTTGTTCGCCGCATAGCGTAAAGCCTCCCCATCCGCTTCTTTTGATCGCTAGCACGCCGTAGTGCCGAACCCGAGCACCGCCCGAGAGCCCCTCCGCCGCGACTTTGCCCCGCAGCTCCCTGCTCCGGTCGACCTGCACCACCCGCCCTCGCCTACGTCCGGGGCCGCGCCTTCCCAGTGCCCCTCTACCCCTCGACGGTCACTGGCCCACACCCACACACGCGCTCACCACGTCCGACCCGCGCCCTGGCAGCCCGTCCTTGTCGTGGCCTTCCCCGCCGCCTGCCGCTGCTTTCCGGCCACCGCCGCGCCCGTCGCGCTCTCCGTTCGCCCCGCACGCCCATGCCCCTGCTCCCTCCGCCCGCGCCTCTGCCGCCCGCTCGCCGCTCGCTGCGTGCGCAGCCCTGCCTCGCCGGCGCTGCGATGGCCTTGCCAGCCCACACGCCGACAGGGCCCCTCTCGCTCGCGGCGCAGCCCCCCACAAGCGCTCTTGCACGCGCGCAGCCCTTTCGCCGGTGCCGCCCGCTCTTCCCCCTGGCGGCGCGCTCCGGCTCCCGGCGCACACACCTGCACCACCGGGGCGAAGCCCCGGTTAGCCCCGCGCCCGCTAAGCAACACACGATAGGCCCCTGTGCCTATGGCACGTGGGGCCCTCCCTGGAACTAAAAATGAAAATGAAAATAAAAATAAAAACATAAAAATAGATAAATAATAATTAATTAGTTAATTACTTAATTAATTAACTTAATTAATCTAGTTAAATTAAACTTAATTAATCATGCTTAATTAAAACGTAATTAACGTGTTAGTCTATGACAGGTGGGTCCCACTAGACCCACATGTCAGGTTTGACTCCAGTCAACCACACTATTGACTGCTGATGTCACACCTACGTCATGCTGACGTCATCACATACTATTCTGGATAATGTTGATTTAAATTAAATAAATAAAAATCAGAAAATCATTTAAACTTTGGAAATTCATATAAAATAAACCGTAACTCGGATGAAAAAACTTTGTACATGAATGTTTCTCAGAACGACGAGACGAATCCGGATACGCAGCCCGTTCGTCCGCCACGCATCCCTAGCATATCGAACACGTAACTTTCCCCCTCCAATTCATTTGTCCGAAAACGCAAAACACTGGGGATCTTTTCCCGGATGTTTCCCACCTTCACCGGTACCACCTCATACCGCGTTAGGGCACCCCTAGCACCGCTACTTATCTTGTCATGCATCGCTATGCATCTGTTTGCTTAATACTTATTGTTTCCTCCCCCTCTTCTCTCGCTAGACACCGAGATCGACGCCGCTACTACCCAGTATGACTACGGTGTTGACGACCCCTCTCTCTTGCCAGAGCAACCAGGCAAGCCCCCCCCTTTGATCGCCAGATATCGCCTACTCTTCTCTATACTTCTTGCATTAGAGTAGTGTAGTATGTTACTGCTTTCCGTTAATACTATCCTGATGCATAGCTTGTCCTTGCTACTACTGTTGTTACCTTTACCTGCAATCCTAATGCTTAGTATAGGATGCTAGTTTATCATCAGTGTCCCTACATTCTTGTCCGTCTGTCATGCTATACTATCGGGCCGTGATCACTCGGGAGGTGATCACGGGTATATACTATATACTTTATACATGATACATGTGATGACTAAAGTCGGGTTGGCTTGAGGAGTACCCATGAGTGATTCACGGATTGGGGGCTGAAAGGACCTTTGTCCCGATGGCCCTCTGGGTGGATCTTTGTGGCGGAGCGACAGGGCAGGTTGAGACCACCTAGGAGAGAGGTGGGCCTGGCCCTGGTCAGCGTTCGCGGTTATTTCAAGATAACACATTTAACGAGATATTGGTATTTGATCTGAGTCTGGCCACTGGCCTATACGCACTAACCATCTACGCGGGGACAGTTATGGGCACTCGACGTCGTGGTATCAGCCGAAGCCTTCATGACGTCAGCGACTGAGCGGCGCGCGCCGGATTGGACTGGAATGCCTGCTAGGCCAGGTCTGCTTCCGGCTGCCCTCGCAACGTGCAGGTTTGCAATGGGCGATGGGCCCAGACCCCTGCGCCATAGGATTTAGACCAGCGTGCTGACCTCTCTGTTGTGCCTAGGTAGGGCTGCGACGTGTTGATCTTCCGAGGCCGGGCATGACCCATGAAAGTGTGTACGGCCCAATGGGATCGAGCATGTTGGGTTATGTGGTGCAGCCCTGCAGGGAAGTTAATCTATTCAAATAGTCGTGATCTTTGGTAACAGGACGACCTGGAGTTGTACCTTGACCTTATGACAACTAGAACCAGATACTTAATAAAACACACCCTTCCAAGTGCCAGATACAACCCGGTGGTCGCTCTCTAACAGGGCGACGAGGAGAGGATCATCGGGTAGGTTTATGCTACCCGATGCTACTTGGTGGACTTACCATCTACTCTCTTCTACATGATGCAAGATGGAGGTGGCCAGAAGTGTAGTCTTCGACAGGACTAGCTATCCCCCTCTTATTCCGGCATTCCGCAGTTCAGTCCACATATGATACCCCTTTTCCATTTGATACCAATGCATACATATGTAGTGTAGCTCCTTGCTTGCGAGTACTTTGGATGAGTACTCACGGTTGCTTTTCTCCCCCTTTTCCCCTTTCCTATATCCGATTGCTGCGACTAGACGTTGGAGTCCAGGAGCCAGACGCCACCGTCGATGACGACTACTACTACTCGGGAGGTGCCTACTACTACGTGCAGCCCGCTGACGACGACCAGGAGTAGTTTAGGGGGATCCCAGGCAGGAGGCATGCGCCTCTTTCGATCTGTATCCCAGTTTGTGCTAGCCTTCTTAAGGCAAACTTGTTTAACTTATGTCTGTACTCAGATATTGATGCTTCCGCTGACTCTTCTATGATCGATCTCTTGTATTCGAGCCTTCGAGGCCCCTGGCTTGTAATATAAAGCTTGTATTATTTTAATTTGTGTCTAGAGTTGTGTTGTGATATCTTCCCGTGAGTCCTTGATCTTGATCGTACACATTTGCGTGTATGGATTAGTGTACGGTCAAATCGGGGGCGTCACATCTGTCAATCACTATCTTATCTGGATCCCACTTGATTCAAGCGATTGTACTACCCAGACATTCTGAGTACATGCTCACTGGTTGAGCCATTCTCCTCCATCTTGTAGGAAAAGTACTTGTCAGAGGTCTCATACCTCTCGACATGTGCATTAGTCTGAAATACTAATTTCAACTCTTAGAACATCTCATATGCTCTATGGCATTTGAAATGCTTTTGAAGTCCCGGTTCTAAGACGTAAAGCATGGTGCACCAAACTGTCAAGTAGTCATCATACCGAGCTTGTCAAACGCTCATAACGTCTGCATCTGCTCCTGCAATAGGTCTTTCACTTAGCGGTGCATCAAGGACATAATTCTTCTGTGCAGCAACGAGGATAATCCTCAGATCACGGACCCACTCTGCATCATTGCTACTATCATCTTTCAACTTTTCTCTAGGAACATATCAAAATATATATAGGAGCTATAATGCGAGCTACTGATCTACAACATAGATATGCAAATACTATCAGGACTAAGTTCATGATAAATTAAGTTCAATTAATCAAATTACTTGAGAACTCCCACTTGGATAGACATCCCTCAACTCATCTAAATGATACGTGATCCAAATCAACTAAACCATGTTCGATCATCACGTGAGATGGAGTAGTCATCAATGGCGAACATTGTTGGGGAACACAGTATTTCAAAAAAATTACCTACTGAAAGATCGAGGATGTCTCCTAGAGGGGGGGCGAATAGGCGCTTTAAAATAATTATGGTTTAGGCTTGAACAAATGCGGAATAAACCTAGCGGTTAATTTGACAAACACAAAACCTACAACAACTAGGCTCACCCATGTGCACCAACAACTTATGCTAAGCAAGATAAACAACTAAGTGATAGCAAGATATAAGACAAGAAACAATATGGCTATCACAAAGTAAAGTGCATAAGTAAAGGGCTCGGGTAAGAGATAACCGAGGCATGCGGAGACGATGATGTATCCCGAAGTTCACACCCTTGCGGATGCTAATCTCCGTTTGGAGCGGTGTGGAGGCACAATGCTCTCCAAGAAGACACCAGGGCCACCGTAATCTCCTCACGCCCTCGCACAATGCAAGATGCCATGATTCCACTAAGGGACCCTTGAGGGCGGTCACCAACTCGTACAAATGGAAACCCTTGGGGGCGGTCACCGAACCCCTACACTTTGGCAACCCTTGGGGGCGGTCACCGGAACCCGTCAAATTGCTCGGGGCGATCTCCACAACCTAATTGGAGACCCCGACGCTTGCCCGAAGCTTTACACCACAATGATTGAGCTCCGAACACCACAAAGGTTGGGGTTAACTCCCCAATGACACCACGAAGCTTCACCACAATGGAATATGGCTTCGAGGTGACCTCAACCGTCTAGGGCGCCCAAGCACCCAAGAGGAACAATCTCAAGGGTACCAAGCACCCAAGAGTAATAAGCTTCTCAACTTGTAACTTCCACCTATCACCGTGGAGAACTCAAACCGATGCACCAAATGCAATGGCAAGGGCACACAGAGTGCCCAAGTCCTTCTCTCCCAAATCCCACCGAAGCAACAAATGCTAGGGAGGAAAATGAGAGGAAGAACGAAGAAGAGAACATGAAGAACTCCAAGATCTAGATCCAATGGGTTCCCCTCACATAGAGGAGAAATTGATCGGTGGAAATGTGGATCTATATCTCCTCTCTCTTTTCCCTCAAAAACTAGCAAGAAACCATGGAGGGATTGAGAGTTAGCAAGCTCGAAGAAGGTCAACAATGGGGGAATAACACGATCTCAAATGATAAGGTTCATTGGGGAAAAAGACCCCCTTTTATAGGAGGGAAAAAATCCAACCGTTATGTGCTCAGCCCGCACACGAGCGGTACTACCGCTCGGGCGGAAGAAGCAGGGAAAAGGAGCAACAAAACATGAACCTTGGGGCGGTAGTACCGCATATAAGCGGTACTACCGCTCATCCCAGCAGTACTACCGCTGGAGGAGCAGAACACGGGACCAAAAGCAGAAGGGCAGAGCAGAGTACGGCGGCAGTAATGCAGTAGTAGTACTACCGCCCGACCGGAGCGGTACCACCGCTTATAGGCGGTAGGCGGAACTACCGTGCCTTATTGTCGTGCAACTACTGCTAAATCCGACACGAAAAGTGCAGGACCCAAAATCGAGGCGGTAGTAGAGAGGTACTACCGCTTGACGCTACAAGCGGTACTACCGCTGCCGACCGCGGTACTACCGCATGGAGAAAACCAGAACTGTCATAACTTCTTCATAAGAGCTCCGAATTGAGCAAACTCAAGCTTGTTGGATACAAGACGACGAGTAGCATAAAAACAACCAACCGAGAAGCTTGTTGAAAGTTATAGTAAGAAGAGGCTGGGGAGGTATGCCTAACAAATAGAGGAGTGAAACCTCCAACCGAGAAGAACCGGCAAAACCTCCAACATCGAAAACATCATAGAAGATGCATGTGAACTCCGTTTTTGATGAACTCGAGCTTATCATCAAGATGACCATAAGCTCTAAGACTCACAAAGCGAACCAAACAAGAACCAATAAAGATGATGCAAGGATGCAAAGGTTTGAGCTCTCTACAAACGATACGATAAAGCTACTCATTGAGAGCCCCCCTTGATAGTATGGCAATCGATCCTATAACCTGGTCTCCCACCTACCACCATGAGACCGGAAAAATAGAAAACCTATCAAGGGCAAACCTTTGGCTTGCACATGGTCCACTTGAGCTAGATGATGACGATCTTGACTCCCTCAAGTTGGACCACCTTTCTTGATTGCGTTGGCTCGATGAAGACTAGTTGATTGCTCCCCATACTCCATTATGGGTGAGCCACTCTTCCACACATCTTCATGAATCCATTGTTACCACAATGGACGGGAAGCTTCAAGCATTTGATCTCTTCATGATGCTCCACTTGAACTTGCACATCGCAACCTAACCCCACAAAGAACTCTCACGAAAACCATGGGTTAGCAAACAAAGCATAATGGACAATGCTTACCATCCCTTGGGATCACTTGATCCCTCAATACATCTTGTATGCTTTGTGTGTTGATCAACTTGATTCATTCTTGACTTAATCTTGATCAACCTTGAATCTTTCCAATTCTCTTCATTTGGATGATGTCTTGGTCGACGCAAACTCTCCTTGAAACCAACACATGTACTCCAAGAAAAGCCTATGGACAAAACCTTCAAATATAACTCAAGGCAACCATTAGTCCATAGAGATTATCATCAATTACCAAAACCAAACATGGGGGCACCGCATGTTCTTTCACCTACGATCACGCAAGATCTATCTAGGAGATGCATAGCAACGATAGGGGAGAGTGTGTCCACATACCCTCGTAGACCGAAAGCGGAAGCGTTAAGTAACGTGGTTGATGTAGTCGAACGTCTTCGCGATCCAACCGATTGAGTACCGAACGCACGACACCTCCGCGATCTGCACACGTTCGGCTCGGCGACGTCCCTCGTACTCTTGATCCAGTTGAGGCCGAGGGAGAGTTTCTTCAGCACGACGATGTGATGACGGTCATGATGAAGTTACCGACGCAGGGCTTTGCCTAAGCACTACAACGATATGACCGAGGTGGAAATCTGTGGAGGGGGGCACCGCACACGGCTAATACAACTGTCAACTTGTGTGTTCTTGGGTGCCCCCTGCCCCCGTATATAAAGGAGCAAAGAGGGAGGCCAGCCAGCCCTCATGGGGCGTGCCCTCAAGTAGGATTCCTCCTAGGAATAGGAATCCTATTCCTAGTAGGTTTCCAACAAGGGGAGAGAGGGGGATGGAAGGAGAGGGAGAGAGGGAGAAGGAAAGGGAGGGGGCGCCGCCCCCTCCTAGTCCAATTCGGACTCCTCAAGGGGGCGGGGCGCGGCCAGCCCTAGGGCCCTCTCATCTCTCTTTCACAAGGCCCATGTTGGCCCATTAGTTCCCCCGGGTTTCCGATAACCCCCGGCACTCTGATATTTATCTGGTGACCCCGGAACTCATTCGGTGTCCGAATAGCATCATCCAATATATCAATCTTTATGTCTCGACCATTTCGAGACTCCTCGTCTTGTCCGTGATCACATCCGGGACTCCGAACTACCTTCGGTACATCAAAACACATAATCTCATAATACCGATCGTCATTGAACGTTAAGCATGCGACTCTACGGGTTCGAGAACTATGTAGACATGATAGAGACTCATCTCTGGTCAATAACCAATAGCGGAACCTGGATGCTCATATTGGTTCCTACATATTCTACGAAGATCTTTATCGGTCAAACCTCATAACAACATATGTTGTTCCCTTTGTCATCGGTATGTTACTTGCCTGAGATTCAATCGTCGGTATCTCAATACCTAGTTCAATCTCGTTACCGGCAAGTCTCTTTACTCGTTCCATAATGCAGCATCTCGCAACTAACTCATTAGTCACATTGCTTGCAAGGCTTATAGTGATGTGCATTACCGAGAGGGCCCAGAGATACCTCTTCGATACACAGAGTGACAAATCCTAATCTCGATCTATGCGAACTCAACAAACACCATTAGAGACACCTGTAGAGCATCTTTATAGTCACCCAGTTATGTTGTGACGTTTGATAGCACACTAAGTGTTCCTCCGGTATTCGGGAGTTGCATAATCTCATAGTCATGTATAAGTCATGAAGAAAGCAATAGCAATAAACTAAACAATCATAGTGCTAAGCTAACGGATGGGTCAAGTCAATCACATCATTCTCTAATGATGTGATCCCGTTCATCAAATGACAACTCATGTCTATGGTTAGGAAACTTAACCATCTTTGATTAACGGGCTAGTCAAGTAGAGGCATACTAGTGACACTCTGTTTGTCTATGTATTCACACATGTACTAAGTTTCCGGTTAATACAATTCTAGCATGAATAATAAACATTTATCATGATATAAGGAAATATAAATAACACCTTTATTATTGCCTCTAGGGCATATTTCCTTTAGTTTCCCACTTGCAATAGAGTCAATAATCTAGTTCACATCGCCATGTGATTTAACACCAATAGTTCACATGTTTATGTGATTAGTTCACATCTCCATGTGACTAATACCCAAAGGGTTTACTAGAGTCAATAATCTAGTTCACATCGCCATGTGATTAACAACCAAAGAGTGATCATGTTTTGCTTATGAGAGAAGTTTAGTCAACGGGTATGCCACATTCAGAGACGTATGTATTTTGCAAATTTCTATGTCTAGAATACTCTGCACAGAGCTACTCTAGCTAATTGCTCCCACTTTCTATATGTATCTAGATCGAGACTTAGAGTTATCTAGATCGGTGTCAAAAGCTTGCATCGACGTAACTTTTTACGATGAACTCTTTTATCACCTCCATAACCGAGAAACATTTCCTTAGTCCTCTCAGGATAATTTTAACCGCTATCCAGTGATCTACTCCTAGATCACTATGAAGACACACTTTGCTCCTTCAGTAGCATCTTTAGGATTAACAAAACCTTCTGGTTGCATCATATACAACTCTTTTTTAATAAATCCATTAAGGAATGTAGTTTTGATATCCATTTGCCAGATTTCATAAAATGCGGCAACTGCTAACATGATTCGGACAGACTTTTAAGCATCGATACAAGTGAGAAAATCTCATCGTAGTCAACACCTTGAACTTGTCGACAACCTTTTGCGACAATTCGAGCTTTGAAGATAGTAACAATACTATTAGTGTCCGTCTTCCTCTCGAAGATCCATTTATTTTGAATGGCTCACCGATCATCGGGCAAGTCAATCAAAGCCCATACTTTGTTCTCATACATGGATCCCATCTCAGATTTCATGGCCTTAAGCCATTTCGCGGAATTTGGGCTCATCATTGCTTCCTCATAGTTCGTAGGTTCATCATGTTCTAGTAACATGACTTACAGAACAAGATTACTGTACCACTCTGGTGCGAAACGTACTCTGGTTGACCTACGAGGTTCGGTAGTGACTTGCTCAGAAGTTTCATGATCATCATCATTAACTTCCTCACTAATTGGTGTAGGCATCACTGGAACTGATTTTATGATGAACTAATTTCCAATGCGGGAGAAGGTACAATTACCTCATCAAGTTCTACTTTCCTCCCACTCACTTCTTTCGATAGAAAGTCCTTCTTTAGAAAGGATCCACTCTTAGCAACAAAGATCTTGCCTTCAGATTTGTGATAGAAAGTGTACCCAAAAATTCTTTTGGGTATCCTATGAAGACACACTTCTCAGATTTGGGTTTGAGCTTATCAGGCTGAAAGTTTTCACATAAGCATTACAACCCCAAACTTTAAGAAACGACAACTTAGGTTTCTTGCTAAACTACAGTTCATACGGTGTCGTCTCAACGGATTTTTAGATGGTGCCCTATTTAACGTGAATGCAGCTGTCTCTAATGCATAATCGCTAAACGATAGGGGTAATTAGGTAAGAGACATCATAGATTGGACCATATCTAATAAAGTACGGTTATGACGTTCGGACACACCATTACATTGTGGTGTTCCAGGTGGCGTGAGTTGCGAAACTATTCCACGTTGTTTCAAATGAAGACCAAACTCGTAACTCAAATATTTGTTTGCGCGATCAAATCGTAGAAACTTTATTTTCTTGTTACGGTGATTTTCCACTTCACTCTGAAATTCTTTGAACTTTTCAAATGTTTCAGACTTATGTTTCATCAAGTAGATATAACCATATCTGCTCAAATCATATGTGAAGGTCATAAAATAATGATACCCGACGCGAGCCTCAACACTCATTGTACCGCACACATCAGTATGTATTATTTCCAACAAGTCTGTTGCTCGCTCCATTGTTCCGAAGAATGGAGTCTTAGTCATCTTGCCCATGAGGCATGGTTCACAAGCATCAAGTGATTCATAATCAAGTGATTCCAACAGTCCATCAGCATGGGATTTCTTCATCATGCGCTTTACACCAATATGACCTAAATGGCAGTGCCACATATAAGTTGCACTATCATTATTAACTTTGCTTCTTTTGGCATCAATATTATTAATATATGTATCACTACGATCGAGATTCAATAAACCATTTACATTGAGTGTATGACCATAGAAGGTTTTATTCATGTAAATAGAACAACAATTATTCTTTGACTTAAATGAATAACCGTATTGCAATAAACATGATCCAATCATATTTATGCTCAACGCAAACACCAAATAATATTTATTTTAGGTTCAACACTAATCCCGAAGGTAAAGGGAGTGTGCGATGGTGATCTTATCAACCTTGGAATCACTTCCAACTCACATCATCACCTCTCCCTTAACTAGTCTATGTTTATTTTGCAACTCCCGTTTCAAGTTATTACTCTTAGCAACTGAAACATTATCAAATACTTAGGGGTTGCTATAACACTAGTAAAGAACACATCAATAACATGTATATCAAATATACCTTTGTTCACTTTTCCATCCTTCTTATCCGCCAAGTATCTAGGGCAGTTCCACTTCCAGTGACCATTTCCTTTGTAGTAGAAGCACTCAGTTTCAGGCTTGGGTCTAGCTTTGGGCTTCTTCATGGTGGTGGCAACTTGCTTGCCATTCTTGTTGAAGTTCCCTTTCTTTCCCTTGCCCTTTTACTTGAAACTAGTGGTCTTGTCAACCATCAACACTTGATGCTTTTCTTGATTTCTCCTTCGCTGATTTCAGCATCGCGAAGAGCTCGGGAATCGTTTTCGTCATCCCTTACATATTATAATTCATCACGAAGTTCTAGTAACTTGGTGATAGTGACTAGAGAACTCTGTCAATCACTATCTTATCTGGAAGATTAACTCCCACTTGATTCAAGCGATTGTTGTACTTACACATTCTGAGCACATGCTCAATGGTTGAGCTATTCTCCTCCATCTTGTAGGCAAATTACTTGTCAGAGGTCTCATACCTCTCGACTCGGTCATGAGTCTAAAATACCAATTTCAGCTCTTGGAACATCTTATATGCTCCATGGCGTTCAAAACATTTTTGAATTCCTTGTTCTAAGCCGTAAAGCATGGCGCACTAAACTATCAATTAGTCATCATACCAAGTTTCCAAAAGTTCATAATGTCTACATCTGCTCCTGCAATAGGTCCGTCACCTAGCGGTGCATCAAGGACATAATTCTTCTGTGCAACAATGAGGATAATCCTCAAATCACGGAGCTAGTCCGCATCATTGCTACTAACATCTTTCAACATAGTTTTCTCTAGGAACATATCATAAATAAAACGGGGAAGCTATACGCGAGCAATTGATCTACAACATAGATATGCAAATACTATCAGGACTAAGTTCATGATAAATCTAAGTTCAATTAATCATATTACTTAAGAACTCCCACTTAGATAGACATCCCTCTAATCATCTAAGTGATCACGTGATCCATATCAACTAAACCATGTCTGGTCATCACGTGAGATGGAGTAGCTTTCAATGGTGAACATCACTATGTTGATCATATCTACTATATGATTCACACTCGGCCTTTCGGTCTCAGTGTTTTGAGGCCATATCTACATATGCTAGGCTCGTCAAGTTTAACCCGAGTATTCTGCATGTGCAAAACTGGCTTGCATCCGTTGTATGTGAACGTAGAGCTTATCACACCCGATCATCACATGGTGCCTCGGCACGATGAACTGTCGCAATAGTGCATACTCAGGGAGAACACTTGTACCTTGAAATTTAGTGAGAGATCATCTTATAATGCTAGCGCCGTACTAAGCAAAATAATATGCATAAAGGATAAACATCACATGCAATCAAATAAGTGATATGATATGGCCATCATCATCTTGTGCCTTTTGATCTCCATCTCCAAAGCACCGTCATGATCACCATCGTCACCGGCTTGACACCTTGATCTCCATCGAAGCATCGGTGTCGTCTCGCCAACTATTGCTTCCACGACTATCGCTACCGATTAGTGATAAAGTAAAGCAATTACACGGCAACTGCATTTCATACAATAAAGCAACAACCATATGGCTCCTACCAGTTGCCGATAAATGTGTTAAAAAACATGATCGTCTCATACAATAATTTATATAATCACGTCTTGACCATATCACATCACAACATGCCCTGCAAAAACAAGTTAGGCGTCCTCTACTTTGTTGTTGCAAGTTTTACGTGGCTTCTACGGGCTTAGCAAGAACCATTCTTACCTACGGCATAAAAACCACAACGTGGTATAGTGATTGATTTTTGATCTTCAGAAAGAACCCTGTTCATTGAATCTGATTCAACTAAAGTTGGAGAAACAGACACCCGCCAGCCACCTGTGTGCAAAGCACGTCGGTAGAACTAGTCTCATGAATGCGGTCATGTAATGTCGGTTCGGGCCGCTTCATCCAACAATACCGCCGAATCAAGAATCAACTAGTGACGGCAAGCAATATGTATATACCCACGCCCACAACTCCTTTGTGTTCTACTCGTGCAAATAACATCTACGCATAAACCTGGCTTGGATGCCATTGTTGGGGAACGCAGTATTTCAAAAAATTTACCTACGTTCACGCAAGATCTATCTTGGATATGCATAGCAACGAGAGGGGGGAGTGTGTCCACGTACCCTCGTAGACCGAAAGCGGAAGCGTTAAGTAACGCGGTTGATGTAGTCGAACGTCTTCGTGATCCAATGGATCAAGTACCGAACGCACGACACCTCCGCGATCTGCACACGTTCAGCTCGGCGACGTCCCTCGTACTCTTGACGCAGTTGAGGCCGAGGGAGAGTTTCGTCAGCACGACGGCGTGATGACGGTGATGATGAAGTTATCGACGCAGGGCTTCGCCTAAGCACTACAATGATATTACTGAGGTGGAAATCTGTGGAAGGGGGCACCGCACACAGCTAAGACAAGTGTCAACTTGTGTGTTCTAGGGTGCCCCCTTCCCCCGTATATAAAGGAGCAAAGGGGGAGGCCAGGCGGTCCTCATGGGGCGCCCCCCCCAAGTAGGTTTCCTACTAGGAATAGGATTCCTATTCCTAGTAGGTTTCCAGCAAGGGAAGAGAGGGGGAAGGAAGGAGGGGGGAGAGGGAGAAGGAAAGGGAGGGGGCGCCGCCCCCTCCTAGTCCAATTCGGACTCCTCAAGGGGGGGAGCGGCCAGCCCTAGGGCCCTCTCCTCTCTCACACAAGGCCCATGTTGGCCCATTAGTCCCCCTCGGGGGTTTCCGATAACCCCCGGCACTCTGATATTTATCCGGTGACCCCGGAACTCATTCGGTGTCCGAATAACATCGTCCAATATATCAATCTTTATGTCTCGACCATTTCGAGACTCGTCATCATGTCTGTGATCACATCTGGGACTCTGAACTACCTTCGGTACATCAAAACACATAAACTCATAATACCAATCGTCATCGAACGTCAAGCGTGCGGACCCTACGGGTTCGAGAACTATGTAGACATGACCGAGACTCATCTCCGGTCAATAACCAATAGCGGAACCTGGATGCTCATATTGGTTCCTACATATTCTATGAAGATCTTTATGGTCAAACCGCATAACAACATACGTTGTTCCCTTTGTCATCGGTATGTTACTTGCCCGAGATTCGATCGTCGGTATCTCAATACCTAGTTCAATCTCGTTACCGGCAAGTCTCTTTACTCGTTCTGTAATGCAAAATCCCGCAACTAACTCATTAGTCACATTGCTTGCAAGGCTTATAGTGATGTGCATTACCGAGAGGGCCCAGAGATACCTCTCCGATACACGGAGTGACAAATCCTAATCTCGATCTATGCTAACTCAACAAACACCATTGGAGACACCTGTAGAGCATCTTTATAGTCACCCAGTTACGTTGTGACATTTGATAGCACACTAAGTGTTCCTCCGGTATTCGGGAGTTGCATAATCTCATAGTCATGTATAAGTCATGAAGAAAGCAATAGCAATAAACTAAATGATCATAGTGCTAAGCTAACGGATGGGTCAAGTCAATCACATCATTCTCTAATGATGTGATCCCATTCATCAAATGACAACTCATGTCTATGGTTAGGAAACTTAACCATCTTTGATTAACGAGCTAGTCAAGTAGAGGCATACTAGTGACACTCTGTTTGTCTACGTATTCACACATGTACCAAGTTTCCAGTTAATACAATTCTAGCATGAATAATAAACATTTATCAAGATATAAGGAAATATAAATAAGAAATTTATTATTACCTCTAGGGCATATTTCCTTCAAACATCTCCATGTTGATCATATCTACTATATGATTCACGTTCAACCTTTCGATCTCAAGTGTGCCGATGCCATGTTTGTACATGCCAGGCTCGTCAAGTTTAACCCGATTATTCTGCATGTGCAAAACTGTCTTGCACCCGTTGTATGTGAACGTAGAGTCTATGACACCTGATCATCACATGGTGTCTCAACACGATGAATTTTCGCAACGGTGCATACTCAGGGAGAACACTTATACCTTGAAATTTAGTTAAGGGATCATCTTATAATGCTACGGTCGTACTAAACAAAATAAGATGCATAAAAGATAAACATGACATGCAATCAAAATATGTGACATGATATGTCCATCATCATATTGTGCTTTTGATCTCTATCTCCAAAGCATCATCATGATCTCCATCGTCGCCGGCTCGACACCTTGATCTCCATCGTACCGTCGTGGTCGTCTCGCCAACTATTGCTTCTACAACTATCGCTAATGCATAGTGATAAAGTAAAGCAATTACATGGCGTTTGCATTTCATACAATAAAGAGACAACCATAAGGCTCCTGCCGGTTGCCGATAACTTTTACAGAACATGATCATCTCATACAATAACGTATATCACATCATGTCTTGACCATATCACAGCAGAACATGCCTTGCAAAAACAAGTTAGACATCCTCTACTTTGTTGTTGCCAGTTTTACATGGCTGCTACGGGCTTCTAGCAAGAACCGTTCTTACCTACGCATCAAAACCACAATGGTGATTTATCAAGTTTGTTGTTTTAACCTTCAACAAGGACCGGCCGCAGTCAAATTCGATTCAACTAAAGTTGGAGAAACAGACACCCGCCAGCCACCTTTATGCAAAACTAGTTGCATGTCTGTCGGTGGAACCGGTCTCATGAACATGGTCATGTAAGGTTGGTCTAGGCCGCTTCATCCAACAATACCGCCGAATCAAAATAAGACATTGGTGGTAAGTAGTATGATGATCACCGCCCACAACACGTTGTGTTCTACTCGTGCATATCATCTACGCATAGACCTGGCTCAAATGCCACTGTTGGGGAACGTAGCATGCAATTTCAAAAAAAAAATCCTACGCCCATGCAAGATCTATCTAGGCGATGTATATAAATGAGAGGGGAAGAGTGTCTCCACATATCCTCATAAACCGAAAGCGGAAGCGTTTGACAACGTGGTTGATGTAGTCGAACTTCTTATTGTTCCGAACGATCAAGCACCGAACGTACGACACCTTCGAGTTCTGCACACGTTCAACTCGATGACGTCCCTCAAAATCTTGATCCAGCAAAATGTTGAGGGAGAGTTTCGTCAGCACGACGGCGTGGTGATGGTGATAGTGAAGTGATCCGCGCAGGGCTTCGCCTAAGCACTACGACAATATGACCGGAAGCGTAAACTATGGAGGGGGCCGCCGCACACGGCTAACAATCATTGTTGTGTGTTCTAGCAGTGCCCCCTCCACATATATATAGGTTGGAGGGGATGAGAGGCAACCAAGGGGGCGCCCCAAGTAGGAGGAATCCTACTTGGGCGCCACCCCAATTCGGCCTCCCCCCTTCCATATCTTCTGGAGGGGGAAGGAAGGAGGGAAGAGGGAAGGAGGGAAGAGGGAAGGAAGGGGGAGGCCGAATCCCTCCCCTTCCTTCTCCCTTCTCCCTCTTTCCTTCTCCTCCTATTCAGCCTATATGGGAGCGCACCAGCCCCTAAGGGGTTGGTCTGTTCCCCTCTTGGCCCATTAGGCCCATATAGTTGCCGGGGGGTGCCCGGAACCTCTTCTGGTGACCCTATATGTACCCAGTACCCCCAGAACACTTCCGTTGTCCGAATATCATCGTCCTATATATGAATCTTTACCTCTCGACCATTTCAAGACTACTCGTCATGTCTGTGATCTCATCCAGGACTCCGAACAACATTCGGTCACCAAATCACATAACTCATATAATACAAAATCATCATCAAACGTTAAGCGTGCGGACCCTACGGGTTCGAGAACTATGTAGACATGACCGAGACACCTCTCCGGCCTCTAGGGCATATTTCCTTCACACTACTCAATGTGCACTACCTTCTCCTTTGGTAACAATGTAATTGTTCCAAAGTTGAGATGAAAGAGCTGCAGTTGATCATTGAAAAAGTCATGAAACATCGGTAGAAGGTCAGATTTTATAATATGCCATCATTTCTTATAAAACTAGTGGACCCGTGCACGCTAAAGCCATGTCCGCGATGAAAATAAATTCCATGGTTTAATCCCGTCTAATAGGAAAATGGTAGATTGTTGTGTACAATGAGATGAATATAAACATTTTAACTTGATAGCATAGAGTCTCAATTTAAACAAAATATATGTCTGGGAAAGCACTTCTGATAATAAATGAAATATCCTTTGGCCAAAAAAATGATGTGTTGTTGTGTACAATGATATCACATATTCTTATTTGATTGTATAAAGTCTCAAATGGTGCAGAGACCCGCTAAATTCATGTGCACATTGAAATCTATGGTTTGTTGCTTTAGTTGAGGGCAAGCACATATGACAACAAATTTAATCTCTTTTTAAGAAAAAAGCAGTGGCTTGTTGTCTACAATGAGATGTATATACAAATTTTAATTTGGTAGCACAAAGTTGCAATCAGAACAAAATCCATGACTCAGTTGGTTTATTAGTTGTGGGCAAGCACATATGACAACAAATTTAATTTTCTTTAATAGGAAAAACGATGGCTTGTTGTCTACATGAGATGTATATACACATTATAATTTGTTAGCATAGAGCCCCATTCAAAATTAGGTCTCCTTGAAAATATGTGTACTTTTTTAGTAATCTCCTGTTTGAGCAAATATGTACGCTAAGACGTTAGATCCTTATGCAAAATAATAAAAATACTTTGGTGTGTGTTAAAAAAAGGTGTTTATAAAACGCATATTCTGGTTCTAAAAATATACGTATACCTAACAAACATGTGTAAACCAGTAAATGAGGCCTTTAATTTTTTTTAAGTAGTGTTTCTATCAACTTTTTATTGTGCCTACGTGCAAAAAAACATAGGAAGTTGCTGAAAAGTTTGGAGGATTACCGTCTTGGTTCCTAATGAATGCTAATTGCAGAACGTGATAAACCATTGAACTCTTCTATTATCAGTTAGTTATTTATAATATATCAACAATCTTAATGACTCTCCAGATTGTAAGAGAAAACTCACATTGGTCAGAAATGCATAGGAATTCCAAAAAAAGGCACAAAAATGAGCTAGACGGTATGTATAAATTCATGTGAAACTGAGACATAGCCAAGGATACATAGGAATTTTGCAGGATCATTCCTAAGATCTGGAGGGCCATTATAGCCAAATTTACCTAAGGTCTCTAAGAAAATCTTTTGAAACTCATACCATCCAGATATATCAACATGGAAAATCTTGTTGAAAGAAACTTTTGTAGTTGAAGATGCCTAATTATATTTCCTATGGGCTTATTTTGAGAAGAATTTTTTTGGCATGCCAAGAAAAGATCAGGCAAGCTACTGTACACGAGTCCAAGAAATTATCCAATGCAGACATGCTGTTACAGTTACAACTTCAAGCAGATGTTGTACGTATTATTTTTTTATGAAGTGAAAATAAACATAACAATAGCACCATTGGTGCGTTTCGTGTTGGACAAAATAACATGCAAATCAAAATCTGTATAAACTTATTCCTGATCATGGCCAGCACTAATTAGCATGGCCATATGGGCCACAGTTGCAAAATCTAAGAATGGTCGATGAGAAGGTGCATGCAAATTTAACTACTTGGCATAAAATAGCATAAGTTCATCATCTAACAACAGTAGACTAAAGAGTTTAACAATCATAGAAGAGATTATTTGTGCAGATATGATGATATATAAGCCTATTCGATTATTCCATTTCATGTGATGATATGAAGCGCACATCGAACCGACTCTTTCTTTTCTCAAAGCAAATAACACCATAATCATCTTCAGTATGAAGGGCACACAACAATCATGCCTCGGAATATAAAAAAAGTATCAACTCAAAGAGCATTGTATTGGGTTCTTTTACCTGCCCCACAAAACCTAAACTATAATTCTTAGAGAGATGGGTTGAAAAACAAAAAAGGCAAGTAACCTGCAACCAAATAAGAAGGTGACATAATTGCTAGTGAGGCCCGAGGGTGATACATTGCTAGTCAGGATTCAATAGCAACAAATGTGAAAAGCTATTTTTTCTATTTCCAAGTATCACGATCAACATTTTCTACCCCAAGATGCCAAAAACCTACTACTCTTTTGCACATATGAAATCATTTGACGGACCAAAACATTGTGCAAATTATATTTCCAGGCCAATGGGTGCTCCTCTTCTACGTGCGCACACAAGGAGGCGACCTCATTGTCCTCGTAGCAATTGGGGTATGCGAACTCGGGTCTGGCCGCCTTCTCGCCATCCATGTACAGCTCCTCCATTTTTAACCTTTTAGCAAGAACTTTAAGGCATGTCAAACATATATGAACAAAATACCAAATTTACAGATTTGTAATATTCAGGCATACTAATTGAAGGAGCTCCTTAAAGAAAATGGAAAGAACAACTTGAAAACTGAGTGTCATTTGTGCGGAAGTTCACAGAATAAATAGGAGATGATAATTTCCAACAGGAGAAATAGGATAGCCTAAAGGAGGATAGGTTGATAGTACTCCCTCGGCCCCAAAATAAGTGAGATACTTAATTTGAGACGGAGGGAGTACTTCTTAATTTAGTTACCCAGTCAATTTATTTCTGGCCTTAACCAGTCTCTTAATCATCCTGACATTATGTGCATGCCATCATATTTCTACCTTCCGCAGCATATTAGCATCAGTTATATCTAGCATTGTCCTACTCTTACCTTCAGCAACATTTTCTAAAGAAGTACAGAAGTTAACAATTAGCAGCAGCTATACACTAACTGCATATGGAGAACGTTGAAACATCAAAATATATACCTTATCTAAAGGAAAAGAGTACAATTATAATACCATATGCAGGGTATTTATGGAACACACTATGGTGTAGAAGCGATGGCAAATTGTTACCTCGGAAATTTAATGGAATGCTAAGAAATATTTCCAAGATATAGCTCCGAACACCATCTTTTCCATGATTATAGCCAGAGGGCCTGAAATGAGAAGGTGGTAAGCAGCGCAAGCAACAATCTTATTTTGGAGAATAGCTTGTTTATCAGCCATTAAATGCAGTTGAGGTAATTTCATGGAGTAATTATCTTGCTGTCAAGTGTTTGTGAGATAGCCCTTTATAAACCCGATGTATCAAGAAATTTTGAAAGATTAACTGGACGCACACACATAATACAAAACTGGTGCTTTCCGAATATATTCCATGGTCCTCTGGATAAAAAACTTATGCACAAACCTTCTGAATCAATTTGTACAAAATCTTATATATAGAAAATGATCTGAATGTTGAAGAGTAACAAACACGTAAATTACAGGCCTAAATTTGCAAGGATTTTTTTTTGAATTTTGTGAGGAATATTTCCAAACCTTCTATTCCAAAATATACTAAAAATTGCAATAGGAAAAAAAGCGTGGATAAAATTCTTGCCTCAGACATCTCATACTCTCTCTGAAGACCTAAATCTGAAAAACATACCGGGGTTCTGGTCCAAGCCAGAGAAGAGCAGCCGCCGTTTGAGGCGCCCGCGTCTTCCCCTACTGCTCCTTGCGCCCCAGGCGGGCTGAGCGTCTCCTCAAGCCTCGTTGCCTGAGAAGAAGAAAGGGAGGAGGTCGCATTTAAACGTCGTCGGTTGATGCTCAGTTGGCCAAGGCAACGATATGGCGAGGAGGATGAGGCGCCGGCGAGTTGGGCAGGCCTCTGGTCTCTCTCATGCCCCTCCACCCTGATACGTCCATTTTGCATCATGCTTTTATATCAATATTTATTGCATTATGGGCTGTTATTACACATTATGTCACAATACGTATGCCTATTCTCTCTTATTTTACAAGGTTTACATAAAGAGGGAGAATGCCGGCACCTGGGATTCTGGGCTGGAAAAGGAGCAAATATTAGAGACCTATTCTGCAGAGCTCCAAAAGTCATGAAACTTCAAGAAAGTCATTTTCAGAATATATAAAAAATACTGAGCGCAAGAAGTTCCAGAGGGGGGCCACACCCTGCCCACGAGGGTGGGGGGGCGCGCCCTACCCCCTGGACGCGCCTCCTGCCTCGTGGGCCCCCTGGTGGCCCTCCGATGCCCATCTTCTGCTATATGGAGTCTTTCGATGAGAAAAAAATCACAAGCAAGCTTTCGGAATGAGACTCCGCCACCACGAGGCGGAACCAATCTAGGGCTCTGGCGGAGCTGTTCTGCCGGGGAAACTTCCCTCCGGAAGGGGGAAATCATTGCCATCGTCATCACCAATGCTCCTCTCATCGGGAGGGGGCCAATCTCCATCAACATCTTCACCAGCACCATCTCCTCTCAAACCCTAGTTCATCTCTTGTATCCAATTCTTGTCTCCAAGTCTGGGATTGGTACCTGTGGGTTGCTAGTAGTGTTGATTACTCCTTGTAGTTGATGCTAGTTGGTTTATTTGGTGGAAGATCATATGTTCAGATCCTATATGCATAGTAATACCCCTCTGATTATGAACATGAATATGCTTTGTGATTAGTTACGTTTGTTCCTGAGGACATGGGAGAAGTCTTGCTATTATTAGTCATGTGAATTTGGTATTCGTTCGATATTTTGATGAGATGTATGTTGTCTCTCCTCTAGTGGTGTTATGTGAACGTCGACTACATGAACCTTCGCCATTATTTGGGCCTAGAGGAAGGCATTGGGAAGTAATAAGTAGATGATGGGTTGCTAGAGTGAAAGAAGCTTAAACCCTAGTTTATGTGTTGCTTCGTAAGGGGCTGATTTGGATCCACATGTTTCATGCTATGGTTAGGTTTACCTTAATATTTTTGTTGTAGTTGCAGATGCTTTTAATAGAGGTTAATCATAAGTGGGATGCTTGTCCAAGTAAGGACAGCACCCAAGCACCAGTCCACCCACATATCAGATTATCAAAGTACCGAACGCGAATCATATGAACGTGATGAAAACTAGCTTGACGATAATTCCCATGTGTCCTTGGAGCGCTTTTCTCTATATAAGAATTTGTCCAGGCTTGTCCTTTGCTACAAAAAGGATTGGGCCACCTTGCTGCACTTTATTTACTTTTGTTACTTGTTGCTCGTTACAAATTATCTTATTACAAAACTACATGTTACCTATAATTTCAGTGCTTGCAGAGAATACATTGCTGACAACCGCTTATCATTTCCTTCTGCTCCTCGTTGGGTTCGACACTCTTACTTATCGAAAGGACTACGATAGATCCCCTATACTTGTGGGTCATCAAGACTCTTTTCTGGCGCCGTTGCCGGGGAGTGAAGCGCCTTTGGTAGGTGAAATTTGGTATGGAAAAATTTATATAGTGTGCTGAAATTTACTGTCACTTGTTACTATGGAAAGTAATCCTTTGAGGGGCTTGTTCGGGGTATCTTCACCCCGACCAGTAGATCATAGAGTTGCTCCTCAACCTACTGAAACTATTGAAAATGAAAATGTCTGCTTTGAAATTCCTTCGGGTATGATAGAAAAACTGCTAGCTAATCCTTTTGCAGGAGATGAAACATTACATCCTGATGAGCACCTAATATATGTGGATGAAGTTTGCAGATTATTTAAGCTTGTGGGTATGCCCGATGATGTTATCAAGAAGAAGGTCTTCCCTTTATTTTGGAGGGAGACGCATTGACATGGTATAGGATATGTGATGGTATGTGATCATGGAACTACAAATGATTGAAATTGGAATTTCATCAGAAGTTTTATCCTATGCATCTTGTTCATCATGATCGTAATTATATATATAATTTTTGGCCTCGCGAAGGAGAAAGCATCGCTCAAGCTTGGGGGAGGCTTAAGTCAATGTTATATTCATGCCCCAATCATGAGCTCTCAAGAGAAATGATTATTCAAAATTTTTATGCTCGGCTTTCTGATAACAACCGCACCATGCTCGATACTTCTTGTGCTGGCTCTTTTATGATGAAAACTATTGAATTCAAATGGGATTTATTGGAAAGAATTAAACGCAATTCTAAAGATTGGTATCTCTACGAAGGTAAGGAGTCAGGTATGACACCTAAGTTTCATTGTGTTAAATCTTTTATGGATACCGATGTTTTCTGTAAATTTAGCACTAAATATGGACTTGACTCTGAGATAGTAGCTTCTTTCTGTGAATCTTTTGCTACTCATGGTGATCTCCCTAAGGAGAAGTGGTTTAAATATCATCCTCCCATTGAAGTAAAAGTAGCTGCACCTATTAAAGTTGAAGAAAAGACTGTCACTTATAATGATCCTATTATTCCAACTGCTTATGTCGAGAAACCACCTTTTCTTGTTAGGATAAAAGATCGTGCTAAAGCTTCAACTTTGGTTCGTAAAGCAATATTAGAACCTATACACCTCCTGAGCAAGTTAAAGTTGAACTTAATATTGCTATTGTTAAGGATCTCTTGGCTGATAATATTGATGGGCATGTTATTTATTTTTGTGATGAAACTGCTAGAATTGCTAAACCTTGTGCTAAAGATAAATATCAACCTGTGGTAGGAATGCCTATTATGTCGGTTAAAATAGGAGATAATTGTTATCATGGCTTGTGTGATATGGGTGCTAGTGCTAGTGCAATACCTATTGACTTATACAAAGAAATTATTCATAATATTGCACCTGCCGAGTTAGAAGAAATTGATGTCACCATTAAACTTGCCAATAGAGATACCATTTCACCAATGGGAATTGTTAGAGATGTTGAAGTCTTGTGCGGGAAAACTAAATATCCTGCTGATTTTCTTGTTCTTGGTTCCCCACAAGATAGCTTTTGTCCCATTATATTTGGTAGACCCTTCTTAAACACTATTAATGATAGGATAGACTGCAAAAAGGATGTTATTACTATTGGTTTAGGTGATATGTCTCATGAGCTCAACTTTTCTAAATTTCATGGACAACACCATGAAGAAGAATTGCCTAGTAAAGATGAAATTATTGGTCTTGCTTCTATTGCCGTACCTCCTAGTGATCCTTTAGAACAATATTTGCTAGACCATGAAAATGATATGTATATGAATGAAGGAAGGGAAATAGATGAAGTGTTCTTTAAACAGGGACCTATTCTGAAACACAGCTTGCCTATTGAAATCTTAGGGGATCCTCCTCCACCCAAGGGTGATCCTGTGTTTGAGCTTAAACCATTGCCTGATACTCTTAAATATGCTTATCTTGATGAAAATAAGATATATCCTGTTATTATTAGTGCTAACCTTTCAGAGAAGTAGGAAGAAAAATTATTGAAAATTCTGAAGAAGCACCGTGCAACTATTGGATATACTCTTGATGATCTTAAGGGCATTAGTCCCACTCTATGTCAACACAAAATAAATTTGGAAAAAGATGCCAAACCAGTTATTGATCACCAACGACGGCTGAATCTAAGACGAAAGAAGTGGTAAGAAAAGAAATACTAAAGCTCCTTGAGGCATGTATAATTTATTCCGTTGCTGATAGTCAGTGGGTAAGTCCTGTCCATTGTGTTCCTAAGAAGGGAGGTATTACTGTCGTTCCTAATGATAAAGATGAATTGATCCCGCAAAGAATTATTACAGGTTATAGGATGGTAATTGATTTCCGCAAATTAAATAAGGCTACTAAAAATATCATTACCCCTTACCTTTTATTGATCAAATGCTAGAAAGATTATCCAAACATACACATTTTTGCTTCCTAGATGGTTATGCTGGTTTCTCCCAAATACCTGTGTCAGCTGATGATCAATCTAAGACCACTTTTACTTGCCCTTTCGGTACTTTTGCTTATAGACGTATGCCTTTTGGTTTATGTAATGCACCTGCTACCTTTCAAAGATGCATGATGGCTATATTTTCTGATTTTTGTGAAAAGATATGTGAGGTATTCATGGATGATTTCTCCGTTTATGGATCATCTTTTGATGATTGCTTAAGAAATCTTGATCGAGTTTTGCAGAGATGTGAAAAAAGTAACCTTGTCTTGAATTGGGAGAAATGCCACTTTATGGTTAATGAAGGTATTGTCTTGGGGCACAAAATTTCTGAAAGAGGTATTGAAGTTGATAAAGCTAAAGTTGATGCTATTGAAAAGATGCCATGCCCCAAGGACACTAAAGGTATAAGAAGCTTCCTTGGTCATGTCTATTTTTATAGGAGGTTCATTAAGGACTTCTCAAAAATTTCTCGGCCTCTGACTAATCTATTATAAAAAGATATTCCTTTTGTCTTTGATGATGATTGCATAGAAGCATTTGAAATACTTAAGAAAGCATTGATTTCTGCACCTATTGTTCAGCCACCTGATTGGAATTTACCCTTTGAAATTATGTGTGATGCTAGTGATTATGTTGTATGTGTTGTTCTAGGGCAAAGAGTTGATAAGAAATTAAATGTTATTCAATATGCTAGTAAAACTCTGGATAATGCCCAGAGAAATTATGCCACTACTGAAAAAGAATTTTTAGCAGTTGTATTTGCTTGTGATAAGTTCAGACCTTATATTGTTGATTCTAAAGTAACTATTCACACGGATCATGCTGCTAGTAAATATCTTATGGAAAAGAAAGATGCTAAACCTAGACTTATTAGATGGGTTCTCTTGCTATAAGAATTTGATCTGCATATTATTGATAGAAAGGGAGCTGAGAACCCCGTTGCAGACAACTTGTCTTGGTTAGAAAATGTTCTTGATGACCCACTACCTATTGATGATAGCTTTCCTGATGAACAATTAAATGTCATAAATGCTTCTCACACTGCTCCATGGTATGCTGATTATGCTAATTACATTGTTGCTAAGTTTATACCACCTAGTTTCACATACCAGCAAAAGAAAAAGTTTTTCTATGATTTAAGACATTACTTTTGGGATGACCCACATCTTTATAAAGGATTAGATGGTGTTATTAGACGTTGTGTACCTAAGCATGAACATGAACATATCCTACACAAGTGTCACTCTGAAGCTTATGGAGGACACCACGCTAGAGATAGAACTGCACATAAGGTATTGCAATCCGGTTTTTATTGGCCTACTCTCTTCAAGGATGCCCGTAAGTTTGTCTTATCTTGTGATGAATGTCAAAGAATTGTTAATATTAGTAGACGTAAAGAAATGCCTATGAATTATTCACTTGTTATTGAACCGTTTGATGTTTGGGGCTTTGATTATATGGGACCTTTTCTTGCCTCTAATGGATATACACATATTTTAGTTGTTGTTGATTACGTTACTAAGTGGGTAGAAGCTATTCCAACTAGTAGTGTTGATCATAACACCTCTATTAAGATGCTTAAAGAAGTTATTTTTCCAAGGTTTGGAGTCCCTAGATATTTAATGACTGATGGTGGTTCACATTTTATTCATGGTGCTTTCCGTAAAATGCTTGCTAAGTATGATGTTAATCATAGAATTGCATCTCCTTATCACCCACAATCTAGTGGTCAAGTAGAATTGAGTAATAGGGAACTCAAATTAATTTTGCAAAAGACTGTTAATAGATCTAGAAAGAATTGGTCCAAGAAACTTGATGATGCATTATGGGCCTATAGAACTGCATATAAAAATACTATGGGTATGTCTCCATATAAAATGGTTTATGGAAAAGCATGTCACTTACCTCTCGACCTAGAACATAAGGCTTATTGGGCTATTAAAAAGCGCAATTATGATTTCAAACGTGCCGGTGAGAAAAGGTTATTTGACATTAGCTCACTCGATGAATGGAGAACCCAAGCCTATGAAAATGCCAAATTGTTTAAAGAAAAAGTTAAAAGATGGCATGACAAAAGGATACAAAAGCGTGAGTTTAATGTAGGTGATTATGTATTGCTATACAACTCTCATTTATGATTTTTTGTAGGAAAGTTTCTCTCTAAATGGGAAGGTCCTTACGTCATCGAGGAGGTCTATCGTTCCGGTGCCATAAAAATCAACAACTTCGAAGGCACAAATCCGAAGGTGGTGAACGGCCAAACAATCAAACATTATATCTCAGGTAATCCTATAAATGTTGAAACCAATGTTATTGAAACTGTAACCCCAGAGGAATACATAACGGACACTTTCCGGAACGTTGCAGACTCCGAAAAGGAATAGGTATGTGGTACGGTAAGTAAACCGACTCCAAAACAGTTCTAATGGCAATTTTTCTCCGTTTTGGAATATTTAGAAAATAGAAAAATAAGAAGCAGTCCGGGAAGGACACGAGGGCTCCACGAGGGTGGGGGCGCGCCCCCTTCCTCGTGGGCACCTCGTGTGCTCTCCGGACTCCGTTTTCTTACACGTTACGTATTTTGGTTAGTAAAAATTCATTATATAATCTCCCGGAGGTTTTGACCACCGTATCACGCAAATATCTCTTGTCTTTGTTTCGAGCTGTTTTCTGTCAGGGTTGTCAAGGCCAGGCATTATGTCGTCTCCCTCCTCCAACAATGGTGACAATGATGCTTGGCTAATGAAGATAGAGCTGAAGAGGGAAGAACCTATGGAGATCAACAAGGATGAAAGGATCAAGAAGACCACGAAGGACCAAGTTCCGGCAACAGAAGACATCCTTCAACTTGATCACAATCTTCTTACGCCAACTGAGATCGAGACTTTCAAGATGATTGAGTTAGCCCGTATACAAAACAAGTATCTCACACGTGAAAAATATTTTGTTGAAGGAGCACATCATCGCACTCAAGGGAATTATCCGCAAGTTGGAGGACCTCCTATGCTCGATGTGCGACTATCCATTATCGACAACTCCACCTTCTTCACCGACAAAAGAGATATAATCACATGGGTATGGGCACTCCCCTTGGCAACTGCCAAGCTTGGGGGAGGTGCACCGGTATCGTATCACCATCACGTTCATCTTTACCGTTTTTCTTAGTTCGATCCTTTTGATAATATTTTGATCTAGTAGAATAAAGTGTCAGTATGATCTAGTTGTGAGTTTTGCTTTATGATCTTCCTATGTAATCGAGTCCGTAAGTTATATATAATAAAGATTAGTTTTGAGTTAAGGGCTTGATTATTTTGCCATAATCTTGAGTGAATAAAAGAAAAGATAAAGAAATAAAAAGAAACAAAGAGATCATATGGATCTTATGGAGAGTAATGAGCTCACATAGAAAGAGTATGATGAATAAAAGCTGTTGAGAGTTGACAAACATAGTTTTGGTCATCGTTGCAATTAATAGGAAGTAATAAAGAAAGAGAGGTCTTCACATATAGATACACTATCTTGGACATCTTTTATGATTGTGAGCACACATTAAAATATGGCATGCTAAAGAGTTGACGTTGGACAAGGAGGACAACGTAATGGGTTATATTTTCTTACATCTGAGATAAATTATATTGTCATGGATCATCCAACATGATTGATCTTGCCTTTCCCCCTCATGCTAGCCAAATTCTTTGCACCAAGTAGAGATACTACTTGTGCTTCCAAACACCTTTAAACCAGTTTTGCCATGAGATTCCACCATACCTACCTATGGATTGAGTAAGATCCCTCAATAAGTTGTCATCGGTGCAAGCAATAAAAATTGCCCTCTAAATATGTATGACTTATTAGTGTGGGAGAAAATAAGCTTTATACGATCGTGTGATACGGAAGAAATAAAAGCGACGGACTGCATCATAAAGGTCCATATCACAAGTGGCAATATAAAGTGACGTTCTTTCGCATTAAGATTTTGTGCATCCAACCATAAAAGCGCATGAAAACCTCTGCTTCCCTCTACGAAGGGCCTATCTTTTACTTTTATCTCCCACCTTACATAAGAGTCATGGTGATTTTCACCCTTCCTTTTTACATTTTATCTTTTGGCAAGCACAACATGTTGGAAAGATCCTGGTATATATGGCTAATTGGATGTGAGTTTTCATGAACTATTATTGTTGACATTACCCTTGAGGTAAAATGTTGGGAGGCAAAACTATAAGCCCCTAGCTTTCTCTGTGTCCGATTAAAACTCCATACCCATAAGTATTGTGTGAGTGTTAGCAATTGTGAAAGACTATATGATAGTTGAGTATGTGGACTTGCTGAAAAGCTCTTACATTGACTCTTTCCTATGTTATGATAAGTTATAATTGCTCCAATGACTGAGATTATAGTTTGTTAGTTTTCAATGGAGTTTATGATTCATAGTTGAAATTGTGATTGAATTGTTACTCTAGCATAAGAGATCATATGACAAGAATTATATAAGTTGCTGTTCTAAGAATGATCATGATGCCCTCATGTCCGTATTTTATTTTTATCTACACCTCTATCTCTAAACATGTGGACATATTTTTCGATTTCGGCTTTCGCTTGAGGACAAGCGAGGTCTAAGCTTGGGGGAGTTGGTACGTCCATTTTGCATCATGCTTTTATATTGATATTTATTGCATTATGGGTTTTTATTACACATTATGTCACAATACTTATGCCTATTCTCTCTTATTTTACAAGGTTTACATAAAGAGGGAGAATGCCGACAGCTGGGATTCTGGGCTGGAAAAGGAGCAAATATTAGAGACCTATTCTGCACAGCTCCAAAAGTCCTAGAACTTCATGGAAGTCATTTTCAGAATATATAAAAAATATTGAGCGCAAGAAGTTCCAGAGGGGGCCACACCCTGCCCACGAGGGTGGGGGCGCGCCCCCCTGCCTCATGGGCCCCATGGTAGCCCTCCGATGCCCATCTTCTCCTATATGGAGTCTTTCGATGAGAAAAAAATCATAAGCAAGCTTTCGGGATGAGACTCCGCCGCCACGAGGCGGAACCAATCTAGGGCTCTGGCGGAGTTGTTCTGCCGGGGAAACTTCCCTCTGGAAGGGGAAAATCATCGCCATCGTCATCACCAACGCTCCTCTCATCGGGAGGGGGCCAATCTCCGTCAACATCTTCACCAGCACCATCTCCTCTCAAACCCTAGTTCATCTCTTGTATCCAATTCTTGTCTCCAAGTCTGGTATTGGTACATGTGGGTTGCTAGTAGTGTTCATTACTCCTTGTAGTTGATGCTAGTTGGTTTATTTGGTGGAAGATCATATGTTCAGATCCTATATGTTTATTAATACCCCTCTGATTATGAACATGAATATGCTTTGTGAGTAGTTACGTTTCTTCCTGAGGACATGGGAGAACTCTTGCTATTAGTAGTCATGTGAATTTAGTATTCGTTCGATATTTGATGAGATGTATGTTGTCTCTCCTCTAGTGGTGTTATGTGAACGTCGACTACATGACACTTCACCATTATTTGGGCCTAGAGGAAGGCATTGGGAAGTAATAAGTAGATGATGGGTTGCTAGAGTGACAGAAGCTTAAACCCTAGTTTATGCGTTGCTTCGTAAGGGGCTGATTTGGATCCACATGTTTCATGCTATGGTTAGGTTTACCTTAATAATTTTGTTGTAGTTGCGGATGCTTACAATAGAGGTTAATCATAAGTGGGATGCTTGTCCAAGTAAGGACAGCACCCAAGCACCGGTCCACCCACATATCCGATTATCAAAGTACCGAACGCGAATCATATGAACATGATGAAAACTAGCTTGACGATAATTCTCATGTGTCCTCGGGAGCGCTTTTCTCTATATAAGAATTTGTCTAGGCTTGTCCTTTGCTACAAAAAGGATTGGGCCACCTTGCTACACTTTATTTACTTTTGTTACTTGTTGCTCTTACAAATTATCTTATAACAAAACTACCTGTTACCTATAATTTCAGTGCTTGCAGAGAATACAATGCTGAAAACCTTCTGCTCCTCGTTGGGTTCGACACTCTTACTTATCGAAAGGACTACGATAGATCCCCTATACTTGTGGATCATCACACCCCAGCTTGAAGACCTGCCGCTGTGGCGCTGTCCCGGCTTCCTCGGCACGGCGACCTGTGTGCCCGATCCATAGCCATAGTGCGCGGCGGCGCCGGATCAGAAACATGGGCAAGGACAATTGATGGGGAGGGAATGGAGTGGCATCTGACAAGCGAGGGTGCATTAGCTCTGGCCTGGGTACATGTGATAAACAAGAGACATAGAATGATAAGAGAGCTACATACCTCATGGACGATCCACCGAGGCTAGAGTTCAAGATCGGTAAGCAAACACGTGCTGGGCGGCGGCCGCAAGCACCTGGAAGTGATGTTGGATCTGTCGGTGGAAACGACACCTATGTAACCATTGGGATCCCTTCTACGGTTGACGGGCGCGGGGTTGTGCAAAGAGCGGGTCTGGCAGCCGGCACAAAGATCGTTTACCTAGGTACGGGCCGCAAGGATGCATAATACACTAATCCTGCTTTGGTGTATATTTGAGTGTACTTAGGCTTTTGAACTAGCTGCGGTGCGTGCGTAGTCTAAAAGATTCGAATCCTTCTCCAGTACGCCTCGGGCCTCCTTTTATAGTCAAAAGGGGTCGCCACAGTGGCACACAGGAGGTGGAAAGGTATACAGTGTTCAAGCTTATCGCCTGTCATTACGGGACGAGACTCATTAAATGCGCTCCTTACGTGTCCCGTTGCTTTATTTGGGACGGCAACAAGGCCCGTCCCGTCCGTCGTCGCTTCGCCTCGCTCCAACGCGCGTCCAGGACAACGAGGCATGCAGCACCACGTAAGCTAGCAGGCTGCTGAGATGGCGTGGTGGTAGGGTTTTCACGAAAATCTGCATGCCACCACGTAGGTGCTTGACTAGCTGGATTAGCATCCACGTACTGTCACGTGGGTACTAGCCTCAATTGGTGGGTTGGCCGCTGAGCTGGGCGGCAAGGTCTTGTTGTGGTCCCGCGTATATTTTCGGCAAGGAGCCTTGTCGGGGCCTCTGGGGGATCCTCAGCAAGGGGCTTGTGATTGTCTTGTCTTTTGGTCATGTCTAGTCTTGTGGGCTTCTGGTTTCCACAAAGATTTGCATGCCAACTATGCAGGTACTTCCCAAGCCTTGGTCCAATGTTGTCGATGGTGTCGGTACACTTAGGCCCAAGGGTGGCCGCGATGTTGGCGTTGGGTGAGCTGCCTCGGCAAGGCTCTTGCCGGGGCTGCGTAGGCCGCCCCGGCAAGGATCTTGCCGGGGAAAAACCCGTTTTGCTGCTCCGTCTTCTGCGCCCCTAGCTGGAGCGCTGCTCTGGTATTCTTGTGCTTCTGCTTACCCCCTTTACCCCGCTAAGTGTGGTCGCGGGTGCGGCTCGGAATGCCCGTGCACAAATAGAGGGGTAAAAAGGAGAGCCCCTACTTTTGTACATTGACAGGAGCCCTCGCGCCCGGGCCGTACATAAGTGTGACGCGTTGTTGGGCTAGGCCCAAAACGGTACGCGGGCATGTGGGGCTGAGTTTTACTATTGTAACTTCCTCTCCCGTCGCACTTCCCCACGACCCGCGTTGAATGCGTGACGTGGGGTTCATGCGTGGAGCGGTTGCTGCCCTCACGTGTCACATCACAGTGAATGGTAAAGAGGCGGCCCGCGCCTTCCCCATAAGAGAAGGGGAAACCGCGGGCGCGCTGCTCATTTACCCTCCGTGTCTCTCCAATTTTGGAACCGCCGCCCCCCTCCTTCTTCCTCAAGCGAAAAAGCCGAAACTCCCGCCTCCATCCGTCGCTGCCGCGCCTCCATTGCTCTCAATCTCCCACTGCTCCAGATTCTTCACCTCTTTTTTGGCCACCATGGCACCCAAAACCAGTAAGGACAAGGGAGTGGCCAGAGACGTCGAGGAGAAGGAGATGCCGAAGAGCGAGTCGATGGCGCTTCGGACGCAGCTTGCCTTCTTCCCCTCGACGGTTGATGCGGTCTACCTCAGGTACCACTTCATGCCTCTGTGGGGGGCGAAGACGACGGGGCATCCGGCCACGCACATCATCCCTGCCAATTTTGCCGAGGCCGGCCCGAATCGGTATCCTTTCTTCATTGACTACTTCTCCTGCGAGCTCTGCCCCCCTTTCTCCAACTTCTTCAATGATATCATGCACACCTACGGCTTCCATCTTCTTGATTTTACGCCGAATGCAGTGGCGTGCATGGCCCTCTTTGCCCACCTCTGTGAGGGCTTCGCCGGAATGCTTCCCAGTACGGCACTCTTCCGCCACTACTTCTTTCCCCGTATCCAGGCAGGGGGTGCCATCTCCGGCTGCGTCACCTGGATCCCACGGCCCAGGAGAAGGGCACGTATCTGAAGGGCACCCAGAACGAGAGGTGGGAGGAGTGGCGGGGCCGGTGGCTATGGATCGAGGAACAGGATCCGCGGGATTTCCGCCAAGTTCGTCAGAGCCCGCCAGTCCGTCGCAAGGACTGGAGCAATCTCTACTACCAGAATCCATCACCTCACCATGGCCGGGCTCACCCTTGAGATGATTGGGGCCGAGTTCATCCGCCGCTGAATCGCCCCATTGCATAACAAGGGGAAGCCGGCCTGGCTCTTCAGCAACGCGGCCGACATCATGAGGCTTCGCCCCGGCTTGAAGCACAACTTCACGGTGATGGGGCACGCTCATTTTTGTTAGCGGCTTTTCCAGCTCGATGTGGGTGACGATGGCAGGGGTGAGAGAGCCGGCAAGGCCGTCAAGGGGCCTCTGTTCGGGTTGCCGGCAGGAGTGGTCCCGCTGAGCAACAACTCTCGCCAAACCGACATCATCGCCATGATGCCGGACTTCAATGCACATGACCCTAACCCAAATTGGGCCGAGCCGGAGGCGGAGCAAGTGCAGGAGTTCTTTGACAACCTGTCAGAAAGGTATGTCCGCGATGAGCCACTGCTTATCAAGGACACTACCAAGGAGGAGCTAGACTACATCACCGCCAGGGCGGCGGAGGCGGCGCTCGCCAGGGAAGTTGGCAGCATCGGCCACGTGGAGAACAAGGCCGAGGCGGCCGCAGAGGAGGAGGAGCTTGTCGGATGGGCAGAGTCTTCTGGGGAGGCTAGCAGCGCTGGCGCCGGGGCCTCTTTTATCGAAGATGTGGTCGAGGAGTTGACTGAGGAAGAGGCCGGGGCTGATGACCCTCCGGTCACGGGGAAAAGACGTGTCCTGCGGCGGGCCAGCTCTGACGAGCTAGTCCGGCCTGGCAGGACTGAGCAGCGGCAAAAGGTCCAGGGGGAGTTCGTGCGCCTGACGAGGGCCGCGACAGCGAAGAAGGTGGTGACGACCGTGGTGGAGAAGAGGAAATCGACCGCCTCTTCTTCGTCCAAGCATCGCTGGACTCCATCCCCTTCCTCTCCTCCCGCAGATGTTTACACGGAGGTCGTCTTCGATCTTGGGTCTCTCAGCCCAAGGAGGAAGAGGAAGGAAGCGGAAGAGGAGATGGAGGATGAGTAAGCATCTTGCCCTTCATCATCTCCGTTCCTTCAGACCACGCTGGTTTTCTTGACTTGTTTTCACCTTTGCAGGGATGTGGAGATGCTGGCCCAAAGGGTGGCAAAGAGGGCCGGGGCCTCGACGGGCGGCCAGCCCCCGACGGGCACCTCGAGTACGCCACTGGTGGTGGAGAGCAGCCCAGATAGCAGCCCCCAACGTGCGTTCACTACTCGCTCCCCATCAACGTGTGCTGAGGGACGATCCCTTGGCACTGACCTTGCCGTGGTTGCAGGAGGAGAACGGCAGCAGGAGGAGCCACTGAGGGTCTCACCCCCAACATGCCGCCCCCATCAACCACGCCGCCCTGAGGGGCGTCCCCGGCAAGGGTGCCAAGCACCGAGCCCATGCGCACGGAGGAGGAGGAGGCGAACCCGGGCGCCGGTGGCTCCGTCCCGGCACCGAATGTTGGCGAGGAGGGGGCCAGTTCTCCCCAGCCCGGCACGGGTGAGTTATTTGCCTTATGTCCTTGTTCTTGCTTCTTCTTTTTGAACCTTGGTCTTGGCTTTGCCTCATTCCCCTCCTCGGTATCCAGACCCTTCCCTGACGGACTGGGAGGACATTGACACCATCATTGAGGAGGTCGCCAGGGACGCCGAGGCCGAGACCGCCAAGATCGCCGCCGAGGAGGCCACCAAGGGTGCTGCTGAGGATGCCGCCAAGGGGCCGGCCGGGGAGACCGGCAAGGCCGCTGCCGAGGAGGCCAGCAAGGGGCCTGCCGGGGAGGCCGGCAAGGCCACTGCCAAGGAGGGGGCGGTTGACGACCCACCTTCCTCCTCCGCCGCCTCTGGCTCAACCAAGTACCTGAAGGTGAGCAACGACCTGTTCGTCCACCTCCCGGGAACGGCGAGCACCAGGGCGCCCACCGAGGGTGAGGTGTTTGATGATGAGGTGCTCGCCGCCGCCGGGCTTGAGGTTGTTGACGAACCGAGCGCCGGTGGTGGCGGTTCCCAGGAAGAGCGGCTCCTCCAGGCCATGAGCGCCAACTTCCAGAAGCTCCAGGCGCTTCACCGTGCCCGCCTGGACAAGGCCAAGTCCAGGATGGCGGCGGTGGACAACGAGGAGGTGGATCTCGAGGAGCGCGTCGCCAAGACGCAGGCATGGTTCCGCCAGGCCTGTGAGGAACTGAAGACCGCCCAGGATCTGTTGGCGGAGTGCAGGCAAGAGCTTGTCCTGAAGCAGGCCGACATCGAGAAGGCCCAGGAGGCGGTGAAAGCATAGGCCGCCAAGGACGAGGCCGCTCGGCACCAGCACCAGGCCGTGCTGAACTCCCATGTGACGCCCCCGATTTGACCGTACACTAATCATGCACGCAAACGTGTACGATCAAGATCACGGACTCACGGGAAGATATCACAACACAACTCTACAAATAAAAAATAAGTCATACAAGCATCATATTACAAGCCAGGGGCCTCGAGGGCTCGAATACAAGAGCTCGATCATAGACGAGTCAGCGGAAGCAACAATATCTGAGTACAGACATAAGTTAAACAAGTTTGCCTTAAGAAGGCTAGCACAAACTGGGATACAGATCGAAAGAGGCGCAGGCCTCCTGCCTGGGATCCTCCTAACTACTCCTGGTCGTCGTCAGCGGGCATCACGTAGTAGTAGGCACCTCCGGTGCAGTAGGAGTCGTCGTCGAAGGTGGCGTCTGGCTCCTGGGCTCCAACATCTGGTTGCGACAACCAGGTAGAAGGGATAGGGGGAAAAGAGGGAGAAAGCAACCGTGAGTACTCATCCAAAGTACTCGCAAGCAAGAAGCTACACTACATATGCATGGGTAAATGTGTAAAGGGCCATATCGGTGGACTGAACTGCAGAAAGCCAGAATAAGAGGGGGGATAGCTAATCCTTTCGAAGACTACGCTTCTGGCAGCCTCCGTCTTGCAACATATAGAAGAGAGTAGACTGAAGACCTCCAAGTAGCATCGTATAGCATAATCCTAACCGATGATCCTCCCCTCGTCGCCCTGTGAGAGAGCGATCACCGGTTGTATCTGGCACTTGGAAGGGTGTGTTTTATTAAGTATCCGGTTCTAGTTGTCATAAGGTCAAGATACAACTCCAAGTCGTCCTGTTACCGAAGATCACGGCTATTCGAATAGATTAACTTCCCTGCAGGGGTGCACCACATACCCCAACACGCTCGATCCCATCTGGCCGGACACACTTTCCTGGGTCATGCCCGGCCTCGAAAGATCAACACGTCGCAGCCCCACCTAGGCACAACAGAGAGGTCAGCACGCCGGTCTAAACCTAAGCGCACAGGGGTCTGGGCCCATCGCCCTTAGCACACCTGCACGTTGCGTACGCGGCCGAAAGCAGAACTAGCCCCCTTAATACAAGAGCAGGCTTACGTTCCAATCCGGCGCGCGCCACTCAGTCGCTGACGTCACGAAGGCTTCGGCTGATACCACGACGCCGGGATACCCATAACTACTCCCGCGTAGATGGTTAGTGCGTATAGACCAAATGGCCAGACTCAGATCAAATACCCAGATCTCGTTAAGCGTGTTAAGTATCCGCGAACGCCGACCAGGGCCAGGCCCACCTCTCTCCTAGGTGGTCGGAACCTGCCCTGTCGCTCCGCCTCAAAGATCCACTCGCGGGTGCTCCTCAAGCCGACCCGTCTTTAGTCACCACATGTATCATGTATAAAGTATATAGTATATACCCGTGATCAACTCCCGAGTGATCACGGCCCGATAGTATAGCATGGCAGACGGACAAGGATGTAGGGCCACTGATGATAAACTAGCATCCTATACTAAGCATTAGGATTGCAGGTAAAGGTAACAGCAGTAGTAGCAAGGACAGGCTATGCATCAGTATAGGATTAACGGGAAGCAGTAACATGCTACACTACTCTAATGCAAACAGTATAGAGAAGAGTAGGCGATATCTGGTGATCAAAGGGGGGGCTTGCCTGGTTGCTCTGGCAAGAGAGAGGGATCGTCAACTCCGTAGTCGTACAGGGTAGCAGCGGCGTCGGTCTCGGTGTCTAGCGAGAGAAGAGGGGGAAGAAACAATAAATATAATGCAAGCATATGCATAGCGATGCATGACATGACAAGTATCGGTGCTAGGGGTGCCCTATCGCGGTATGAGGTGATACCGGTGAAGGGGGGAAACATCCGGGAAAGTATCCCCGGTGTTTCGTGTTTTCGGGCAGAGGAGCCGGAGGGGGAAAGTTGCGAGTTCGATAGGTTAGGGAGGTGTGGCGGACGAACGGGTTGCGTATCCGGAATCGTCTCGCCGTTCTGAGCAACTTTCATGTACAAAGTTTTTCGATCCGAGCTACGGTTTATTTTATATTAATTTTAAAAGATTTAAATCAATTTTAGGATTTATTTAATTAATTTAATCAACATTATCCAGAATAGTGTCTGCTGACGTCATCATGACGTCAGCATGACGTCAGCAGTCAACAGGGAGTTGACTGGGTCAATCTGACGTGTGGGTCCCGCATGTCATACACTGTTTACTCTAATTAGGATCTAACTAATCTAATCACAGTTTAATTAACTCACAATACTTAATTAGGTTAACTAAACAAGATTAATTAAGTTAATTAATTCACTAATTAATTAATTAATTATTAATTAATTTTTTTAATTCCCTTTTTTTTGCTCTCTTTTTTTTTAACGTTTTGGGGCCGGGCCCCACATGTCAGTGGCCCAAAGGGCCACAGCGATTCGGGCGCGCGGGTTACGGGCGCAGGCACCCAGCCCGATTGGCAAATGCCCAGATGGGCAGGGGGCGCCGGCCACGGGCACGGCAAGCCCGGCCGCCTGGGACGACAGCGGCAGCGGCGAGGCCACGTCGGGGTGGCGCCGGGGCAGGGAACGAAGGCGCGGCGCGGGCAAATGGCGGGACAGCGAGCGGCGGCGGACGCAACAGCGATCGGGGCGAGGGGAGCATCGCGAGCAAGGGGGCGGACACGCGCAAGCCGCGGACGGCGCGGGCGACCGGTGGGCGAGCACGGCGCGCGCGGAGCTTCAGCACGGGGCAGCGGCGAGTGTGCACATGCATAGGGCACGGCCGGGCGTGAGGAGCGGGTCGAGCAGGCGGGTGCGGCCTTGCGTGCGCAGTCGACGCCCGCAGCGCACAGGGGCGGGGCTTGGCGGCGCGGTGGCCGGAACGGGCAACGGGGATGGGGAGAGAGGGGGGGTGCTCACGGAAGGTGCAGGGAACGGGGCAGCGGTCTCGAGCTCGAGGAGGAGGACGAGGAAGGGGGCGGCGTTCGGGTCGCCGGCGACGAGTGCGGCGGGGCGACGGGGTCGAGGGCGCGGCGCCGGAATGGCGGCCTCGGCTCGGGACGAGGAGGACGTGAGGAGGCAAGACGACGGCGTAGACGGGGCGCAGGGACGAGGCGGCGGGTTCGGGCGTGCCGGGGTCGGGGGCGACGGGATCGGGGCGTCGGTTGCCCCCGATCCAGATCCACGAGAGAGGGGGGAACGAGAGGGAGACGTGGGGAGTGGGGGGGAAGTGGGTCGACGGGATGGGTTAGGGTTCCGGCGTGAGGGGGTTAAGGGAGTGGGGTGGGCCGGCCAGTTGGGCCTTTGCCCAGTTGGGCTGGTGGGTGGCCTGGCCGGCTGGGCCGTCTGGCCCAGTGGGGGGGTCCTTTTTTTTGTTTGTTTTCTGTTTTTTTGTATTTTCTTTTCTGTTTTAATTCATTTTAAGTATTTAGGTCTTTTATAAAGGCATGGATCCCACACCATAAATTCCTAGGCATTTATTTGCACACCCCGAACATTTTGTCTTAAATTTTGAAAAGTTTTTATTCTTTGGTTGATTTTGAATTTGAATTTGAATCAGTTTCGAACTAACACGAGATTAGGAACAGTAACCGAGGTGACGTGGCATCATTAGCAGAGGTTCACTGTAGCTTGATTATCCGGGCGTTACATCCCAGGAGGAGGACCTCGCCACTAGTGAGGAGAAGCTCGCCGCGACACTCCGCGACAAGGTTGATGAGTTCGAGAAGCTTGTCGTGCAGCGGACCCGGGAGCTGGAGCAGAGGCACAAGGAGGCACTCAATGCTCAGGCCCAAGTCCGGGCCGGTAAGGTGAACGGGCTGGAGGTGGAGCGGGACAGGCTGAAGAAGCAGGTCCTGGAGCTGACGGAGGAGAGGGATGCGGCCAAAGGCGCTTTGGCTGACGCGCAAGCCACAGTCCTCGGCAAGGTCGAGCTGCTCTCCAAGGCCAATGACTCCATTAGGGACCTGAAGCTGAAGCTGGAAGGCCTCGAGGGGACACTTTCGAAGGTCAGGTCCTGGGAGGAGACCCTGACCAAAGATCTGGAGGCCGAGAGGCAGCTACGGAGGAATGACGCCGCCAGCCACGAGGATTTTGTGAAGGGAGAAAACCTCTGGATCAGCCGCCTCGCCGACATCGCCGGCAGGATCACCACGCAGCTGGCTATCATGGGGATGCCGAACGTGAGGTACGCCCCGGAGCCGAACGTGAGTCCCAATGCCAAACTGACCCTGTTTTTCAAGGGCCTTCTTGGAGCTCTAGAGCAGTTCCGCTCGAACCAGGCGGCCTCTCTGGCCAATGAGGCCCGGAATCTTTGCTGGGGTGCCATGACCAAGGTCCTCAACAAGGTGGCGTACTGGAACCCCAACCTCGACTTCGACACCGTGCTGGAGAGCTTGCTGGAGGATGCGGACCTCGCGACGCTCGAGGAGCATATCGAGCCCGTCATCAGCCGCATCGACAGAGTTCGAAGGGTAGAGGGCCAGCGCCGGGATTAGGCACCCCGTTTCTCATCGTCGTTGCAGGTTCATGACCAAGACAATTTTTATCTTTAGTTAGAACCGCATCAACAATTGATATAATATAACTCTGCAGTACCTTAAAACGATTCATGTTATTTTCCCATTTGATCTCCCTTTGTATGTCCACCCTACGTTAATCGGGTAGGCTTGCCGGCGTGTAAACCCTAGGCCGCGGCGCCTTGAGGACGGATCCCCAATAGCCTGTCGGGTGTGCTTGCTGCCAGGCAAACCACCTTACCGCTCTTAACGCGGCTGCTCGAGCTGTCGAGCGGACTCGAGACAGAACGAGAGCGTTGCCAATTGCAGAAGGCCACCTTGCCGTTCTTGAGCAGCCGCTCGAACTGTTGAGCGGACTCGAAATAGAGCAAGGCCGTTGCCAATAGTGGAAGGGCCCCATTGCGTGCAGATTTTCCATACACGGGGCAAGATCTTCGAGGACGATAACCTTATATATAAAAAGAAATTGCTCAAAACTTTGCATGACTTAGCTTTTATGTCGTTGCGCGGGCGTTCACCGCATCTGCAGACAACGCCGCCCGTTTGGTCGTCTTCTTCCTTGGAGTGACGACCACGACAAAGCCGCTGCTCCAACCAGACCAGATTTCCACAACTGCGCCCCCCTACCTGGCGCGCCAAAGATGTCGGTGGAAACGACACCTATGGAACCACTGGGATCCCTTCTATGGTTGGCGGGCGCGGGGTTGTGCAAAGAGCGGGTCTGGCAGCCAGCACAAAGATCGTTTGCCCAGGTTCGGGCCGCAAGGATGCGTAATACCCTAATCCTGCTTTGGTGTATATTTGAGTGTTCTTGGGCTGTCGAACTAGCTGCGGTGCGTGCGTAGTCCAAAAGATCTGAATCCTTCTCCAGTACGCCTCGAGCCTCCTTTTATAGTCAAAAGGGGTCGCCACAGTGGCACATAGAAGGTGGAAAGGTATACAGTGTTCAAGCTTATCGCCTGTCATTACGGGACGAGGCGCATTAAATGCGCTCCTTAGGTGTCCCATTGCTTTATTGGGGACGGCAACGAGGCCCGGCCCGTTCGTCGCTGCTCCGCCTTGCTCCGACACGCGTCCAGGCCAACGAGGCATGCAACGCCACGTAAGCTGGCAAGCTGCTGAGATGGGGTGGTGGTAGGGTCTTCACGAAGATCTGCATGCCACCACGCAGGTGCTTGACTAGCTGGATTAGCATCCACGTACTGTCACGTGGGTACTAGCCTCAGTTGGTGGGTTGGCCGCTGAGCTGGGGCGGTGATGGGGCAGCAAGGTCTTGTCGTGGTCCCGTGTATATTTTCAGCAAGGAGCCTTGTCGGGGCCTCGGGGGCATCCTCGGCAAGGGGGCTTGCGATTGTCTTGTCTTCTGGTCATCGTCTAGCCTTGTGGGCTTCTGGTTTCCACAGATTTGCATGCCAACTATGCAGGTGCTTCCCCAGCCTTGGTTCCAATGCTGTCGATGGTGTCGGTACTCTTAGTCCCAAGGTTGGCCGCGATGTTGGCGTTGGGTGAGCTGCCCCGGCAAGGCTCTTGCTTGCGCTGCGTAGGCCGCCCCGGCAAGGATCTTGCTGGGGAAAAACCCGTTTTGCTGCTCCGTCTTCTGCGCCCCTGGCTGGAGCGCTGCTCTGGTATTCTTGTGCTTCTGCTTCCCCCCTTTGCCTCGCTAAGTGTGGCCACAGGTACGGCTCTGATTGCCCGTGCACAAATAGAAGGGTAAAAAGGAGAGCCCCTACTTTTGTACACCGACATGATCCGTCCCTCTCATAGGGAAGGGAGCGATGGTGATGGATGAGGGCGCCAGAGATGCCTCCTGTCAATGAAGATGATGAGTTGGCGCCGACAGAGCATGGGGCGGCCACACCTCGGCCACTATGCGGCACGGCGAGGCATGCCGCCTGGCGCAGATGCTGTGTCCCTCCTCCCGTCAACGAAGACCATGCGATCCCCGGAATCTAAGCACCATCAGCGTGGTGATTTTCGTCGGAGCATGGGAAGGGACACCCTCAATCATCAGGTCGACCTGAACACGCATCAATCTAGACTTGGCATGCGCCTGCCTCGGCCATGGCCCGATGAAAAGCTTGAAGCCCTGAAACTCCACCGACGGAACCGCCAGCGCCCTGTTCCAGAGCTCGTGCGAAGCGAACACGATGAGGAAGTCCTTCGGGTGATACTTGTGAACCGAGAAACGATGACGCGGAATGTTGAGCCGCTCCGAGATGGCAATGGCCGCATCCACACAGGAGACCGGCGGCCTTGGTCCCCCAACATATGCAACCACGACCAACTGCAGCCTGCGCTCGAGATCATCCATCCCCTCCGAGCGCGGCAAGATGCATACCTCCGCCGCCGGGGCAGCGGGCGCGTAGGCGGGCACGATGGGAGGGAAACTGGGCGCAACTGGCGAGGGCGGCACCCGCGGTGCGTCCTGCCTAGGCTCCATCAGCAAACCCCCCACCCCGGGCAGCAACGCCAGCAGCGGCCCTATCCTGGCGACCTTGGGAATCACCACGCGACGAAGCTCGTCTGCCGAGATGGGGCTGCACGGCCTCTTGCACTGGGAGGAAACATGACCAGAAAGCCCACAAGGAATGCACATGGGGTCGCTCGTGCAATCCTGCTGTCGGTGACCATCCTCAAAACATCTGAAACAGAGACCCCAGAGGTCCGGCGGGATTTGACGCCTCTCAGACGAGATGGGGGAGGCCCGACCATCCTGCGCGCCAGCCCCCTGCTGGCGCCGCAGCGCACGCCGGCGACGCCACATCGCCTTACGGGAAGGCCCAGGCTTGTGCCACCCAGCCTCCTGAGCCGGGGCAGCCGGGGCTGCCGGACCAACCACCGCAGCGCCTACTGAGGAGGAGCCTGCCGACCCCGGCGAGCCAGAGAGGCCGAGACCGGACACCACCGGCCTGTCGCGCGGGAAGGCCGACGCGACCAAGGAAGGGCTTCGCGATCCGTCAGACGCCATGGACGAGGCCTCAGGGAAGAGAGGGGGGGGGAAGGAGGACGAGAGGCGAAGATCCGGAGCCCTCGAGGCCGCCTGCAAGGGCGCGTGGACGCCGGGGCCGCAGTGGCCGCCGGCGGGAGGCGTGGACGCCAGGGCCGCAGTGGCCGACGGCGGGGGCGAGGTGGGCAGGCGAGATACAACAGATAGTCACCTTCACAAGGCCAAGGCTAGGCTAGCGATGCCATACTCTTTGGCATTACCTCAGCCGTTGCGTCATGCTCCGCTCGAGACCCGTCCAAGCGGTCCCTTTCCGCCAACGGCCGCATCTCCTGTCGGCTCGACCTGCAAGATCTCGTGAGACAACCCTTTCCTTTCCTTTCCCACCCCCGCTCCCGCAGTCGATCGAACCATGGAGAAGCCGCCTTTGTCCGTGCCCGGGCTCGTCGACGCGACGAGACTGCCGCTCCAACACCTGGCCCGCGGCCAGCCTCACGCACGGCGGAGCCCGCCACGTCGCCGGCCTTACAGCACACAGTCATCCAGGCATGACAGAAATATCGGACCGAGCTACGCGAGTGAGTGACGAGGCAGAGGCAGCCTCCTCGCTTTCGAACCATCCCTTTCGCGGTTTACTCCGCCTCTCGTGCTTCTTCTCCCACCTTCTTCTTCTTCTTTTTCCGCAAGCAAGCAAGCAAGCCGTATATGCACGCATTATCTCTTCCACCTCCTCATTCTCTTCTTCTTCTCCTTCTCCTTCTCCTTGTAGGGAGCAGCGCCTACCAAGCTCTTTTCCACCAGTCCATCTTTTCCACCGGTAGTCCATCACATGGACATGGGTCAAGACGAGCGCCAGGATCCAGAGCTGCCGGCCATGGAGAAGGAGCTCTCTGCCGACGCGGTAGCCTGCGACTACTGCAGCGGCCCACAGGCGGTGGTGTACTGCCGGGCCGACAGCGCCAGGCTCTGCCTGCCGTGCGACCGCCACGTGCACGCCGCCAACGCGGTCTGCTCCCGCCACCTGCGCGCTCCGCTCTGCGCCGCATGCCGCGCCACCGGGGCCGTCTTCCGCCACGGCGGCCCCGAATTCCTCTGCTCCAACTGCGACTTCGGGAGGAGCAGGGACGGCGAACTGCCGCTGCACGACCGCTGTACAGTCCAGGGGTACACGGGACGACCCTCGGCGCACGACCTCGCTGCTCTTCTCGGGGTCCCCGACTTGGACAAGCCCTCGGCCGGCAAAGCCGACGACGGTTGGTGGGCCATCTGGGAGGAGCCCCAGGTGTTCAGCCTGGAGGATCTCATCGTGCCCACCACTTCTTGCCATAGCTTCCAGCCCCTCGTCACGCCGTCCTCGCCCAAGGTACCTGCTCGCTCTCTGCCAAAATTCCCCAGTTTTCTGCTCTTGCTCTGAATTCTCACACCTAGCTCTAACTCATCTGCAAAAGATCCAGAACTCACCCGATGGAAAGACGAACGATGAGGTCATACGGCAGTTACGTGAGCTCGCGGAGGTGGACATGGGCGGCGGTCAGATAACACCTCGTGAGGAGGCAGAGCAAGCTGCTCATCAGTTGCCTTCCTGGACAGAGTCACAGCACACCACTGGAAATGGCGATTTCGGCACAGATAACAGCCATGAGGTTGCAACCATGCCAACCCCTGGTTATGAGGTACTGCAGTCTATCTGACTAATTTCCCCATGCTGGACGGATGTACTACTGTGAATCTAACGATGACCATTTTTTTCTCCCACTGCAATTACTCATCAACCAAGAAGAATTTTGGCTCAGGTGTTGAGTGTTGACTGAACTTGTATTTAGACAACTTGCGACATATCTACTCAAACGGCAGAGATTAGAAGAGTAGAGATACTCTGCACCATATGTGGCGAAGATATTATCAGCAAGCTTTTCTATTAAGTCATAGCTATGTTGATGATGCATATATTCTTCAGTGTTGTGTCTAATTCTCTGGTATAACAGCTAAGGGTTCTAAAAGATACTCCCTCCGTCCGGGTTTATTAGGCCTCTCAGTATTACAAGTATGTCCCCTTTTATAAGGCCCCGCTTTGAAAAGGTGCATGCATGCAACCATTTTATTGATTACATTGAAAGTCATTGTTGTTAGTGCCATGGCTGGAAAATTAATACACTTCAAGCGTGCTTTTTCATTGGCTGCATGCACGTGAGAGAATGCATTGAGAGTGAAATGAAAGAATTAATACGAGCAAATTACTATGTGTCTTGGTATAAGAGAAAGTGTCTTTAGGCCTAATAAGCCCGGACGGAGGGAAAACCAATATAAAATCTCCAGTGGTTTTTATTTTCTTTCACACATAGTCCTAGCTTACTTGATGATCCATTACCATATTATAGAGTGGTCGATTAACATGTCCGTTCATCTGTCTGGCAGAACGGCGGATGGAACAACAACGATTATCATGCCCTAAAAGATGACTGCAAGACCGAGTATGAACAGGAGCAGGCTCCAGCAAACTCAGCTGAAGCATGCTTGTCATTGTTTGTTCAGATGTCAGAACTTTGCCCCAGCATGAGCAATGGTGGCATGATGGACGATAGCCAGCAGGCAAATCCTGGTATTGGCATGCCAATGCAAGCTTTCCCCAAAAGAAGTGGCTTTGATGTTGTTGCTGGCCCTGACCGCGACATTGTCATTTCCCGCTATAAAGAAAAGAGGAGGACAAGGAGGTGAGCTTAGCATATGTTTTGCATGTGAAATTTCTTCCTAAGTGTCGGATTGGGTGCATTCAATGTTGATATCACGTGCATAACCGTATTTCATTTTGCAGATTTGACAAACAGGTGCGATATGAGTCCCGCAAAGCTCGTGCGGACAGCAGGTTGAGAATCAAGGGCCGTTTTGCAAAGGCAAATCAGAGTTAAGTCTTGACTTTGCAGTATACTATTTTGCATCTTGGACAGAAGGAAGGACACTAATTAGGAGTGAGTGCAGATGATACATAAGGCGTGAACATTTTGTTGGTCTTCAGTTGGGCAGATGTTCATGTACAATCTGAATAATGTACTCTTTCCGTCTCAAAATAAGTGTCTCAAGCTTAGTACAATAAAAATTTGTACTAAACTTGAGACACTTATTTTAAGACGGAGGGAGTACGTTGCAACATATGGGCTATATTAATGTTTTGAGGGGAGTTGTTAGTCTAACCCTTGTATATAGTTTCCATCTATGAACTCTGTGAAAGTTAGTACTACAGGCAAGTGAGAGTGACAGAATGCCATTTTGGCATGATTTAGTGAATTTTGTCACCATTGGGTTTTGTTGAGTAAATCATTTTCATGAGTGCTCTATAGTAGTTACCAAATCCTTGGAGCAAATGCTGATGGACATATTGTATTTTCACTGATCTACGGTTTGTTGAAATTGAAGAAAAAAATCAGTAGTAAAACACAAGTCTTGATAATACCAATGTTGAGTATTATGATTATTAGGAAATATAGGATAGACTAGGACCTATTTGGTCTTGCCTTGTTTTGTACCAAGTTGATCCTGCCTTGGATTTTCTACAATAGCGACACAGAACTAGTTAAAGGTTTTAACGGTGGATAAGTTCTCAAAAATCATGAAAAAAATATTGAAACAACACATCTATAATATAACATGATTCAATGAAGGGATTAAAAAAATACGACTGTATGTGTCATGGAAAAAAAATAGTTCAGTATATATTTATGTCGTACTGAGCTGAAATGCTTGTTATTTTTGCCGAGAACACATAAATGTATATTTTCACCATTCCTTTGTTGGATCATCTTATTACATTAAAGAGACTATCACATATTTATTTCATATTTTTTGAAAACTTTTAACCCGTTAAAAATTTGGCGAGTCTAAACAAGTTCTGTGGCAAGCTATGATAAATACAGTTTTACCTATATATATCATGAGACTTGGACAATAAACATCAATTTCATCAATCCCTGTCTATTTCCTCTAACATGGTATCAGCCTAACCAATCCAAACTCTAGCCGCTGTCTCCGCGCTGCCCCGGGACGATGGATCTTCATGATCGCCATAGGAGGGCCACGCCGTTCGTGCCTAGGGTTCGTATGCCGATCCGGTTGACCGGTTGCCCTAAAGAGTCTCTCTCCTAACCCTTTAATTCAGGCTTTTTTCATCTCACCAGTTGTTTAATCCACTTATTCATTTTATTTTCCGATCTAAGATTGATTTGCATCGCCTGCCACCCACTCGTCATTTACATCGCGCCTCTGCTCTGTAACGGGCGGCGACTCCACGGCATTCTCATTGCTACTGGCTGTTTGCGTACTCCTACGCTGGCTTGCTGGTTCTAACCGTGTGGCCAGCCATTCGTGCGGTCCTATCCGGACTTCGTCTAGCGCTGCGTCGCCCGCCCCGTGAGATTAGTTACCTGTGCCGCTACGCTAGGTGTTGGCAGTGGTCCCGTGCAGCAACACAGGCTCGTACTCAGGCTATCAAGGTTTAAGTCCTGGTACTCGCAATATTTTTATATTTCTAAATTTTCAACGATGCGCTTTTATTGGAAGAAGACGTTCTCGTCGACAACGAGGTGCCTACGGTGACTTCGTAAATTTCAAGATGACATGCCGACTCAGTCTCTCGGAGGTGCTCATAGGGGTAGGGTGTGCATGTGTGCGTTCATACGAGTGAGTGTATGCGCGTATGTATGAGCGCTTGCGTGTGTACTAATGTTAAAAAACGCAGGCTCGTCCATACTTGCATGCATGTGCGTGCCTTTAGTTGTAAGCTCCTGACACATTCGCGAACCAACCTGTGGTTGGATGGTTAGAGCGATGTGGTATCCTCAGCCCAACAGGGTTCAAATCCTGGTACTCGCATTTATTTCTGAATTTATTTCAGAATTTTCGGTGATGCGCATTCAGTGGGAGGAGACGTTCCCGTCGCCGACGAGGTGCCGACGAGGTGCCTACGATGACTTCGTAAATTTCAAGAATGATATGTCGGCTCAGTCTTTCGGAGGTGCTCATGGGGGTAGGGTGTGTGTGTTCATATGGATGAGTGTATGTGCGTGTATATGCGCTTGTGTCTGTACCAATGTTAAAAAAGCTCCTGGCACATTCGGCTGCGGACGTACGCCACAGTTGTCTCGCCGTCCACCCGTATTTTCTCGGTTCTATTATCATGATGTGATCGTCTTATCGCCTGACCGCTCGCGGTCCGCTTTCTACGTGGGTCCTGTAAAGATCATTACCGAGTATGACCGCTCTTCCACCAATGGAGCTGTTAGTGCAGCTGCATCGTCCTTTCGGACCACATCATCGTCGTCTCATGGTTCTTCCTGTGGCTACAATGACCACGCGTTGCCGATGCGTCGCCCCTTCGGGCCGTAGTGTTGCAGCCTGCAGTCCACCGCCGCGCTGAGGCCGTCCGCTCTAGGCCGTCATCGTGGCTGCACCGACCCTCACGCTGCTGCTGCGTCGCTCCATCGGGTCGTAGAGAGTGTGGCACGCGGTCATTGCCGCCACCCCGTGGTTCTCTTTAGAGCTGCACCGACCCACGCGCAGCTACTATGTCGCCTCTTCGGGTCGTAGTGCCGTGGCCCGTGGTCCACCGCCGCCCTAAGGTCGTCCACTCCAAGTCATCCCCATGGTTGCACTGCCCATTGCGCTGCCGCCGCATTGCCCCCATCAGGCCGTAGCGAGCATGGCACGCGGTCCCTGCCGTCGTCCTGAGGTTTTCCCGTCGTCGCACAACCTACACGCTGCGGCTGTGTAACACCCCCGGTGATCTGCTAGAGTAACCTCACCCTAATGATGTCATGTCACAATGCTTGCTAAGCTAAAATTTTACTTAATTAAAACTCAAGTCAAATTCAAATTTAAATTGCAAGTCAAAATAATGTTTCTTCAAACAGTAAACTAAAATGTTCACACTATTCTATAAATTCCCTTGATCATTGTCATGGTGGAACCAACTTCATTTGTCCCACTGATAAATCCTTAGGAATTTAATAAGTGGTCCAACAGCAAGTAAAATACCATTTTCAAAATAAACCAATATTTACACAATTTCATTTGACCTCTAACTTTTTGGGCCTCTCCAAAATTGTGACTAATAATTATGTGCCAAATTTCATTGTCAAAAAAATTCAATTGCTATTTGTCTTAATTGCAAAACAATGTGAAAAAAGTTGAAACTACTAGGCACTTAAGGCCCGCTACTACATGAGCTGGCCTAGCCCGGCAATATTTTCCCCACCTCCTCGCTATAGGGAGACAGAGAGGCCATGGAAAGCATCCATCGGCGCCATGGCCTTGCCTTGCCTACGTGTCGATCATCCAGCCCCCCAGCGCCCAACTTGAGGCCTCAACCCCCCCGGATGAACCCTAACCCTCTCATCCCCTCTCCCTCGCGCCTCTCTGCCGGTCTAGAGCTCGCCTGAACGCCTCCTTGGACGCATAACCATCGTTTGCATAGCCACCGACCTCACCTCGCCTCGTCGGCGTATCCAAAAGCTCCACCAAGCTCGCCTTCGTTTTCCTCGATGATGGATCGGAGCCGGAAGGCCACCACAACGACGTACGCATCGATCCCCTCCGCCACGGCCGCCGCGTGCTGCCAAAGATCGTCGTCATCCTCGACCTCGAGTCGCTCCTCGACACCGATGTGAGAAGTAACTTCATCCTCCTCCGTTTCCCCCCTTTTTCGCTTTGGGTCCGGCGCCTTAGGCTGTCGTCACCACCGCACCCCAGCTCCGGTCACCACGCCCGTGGTTGTGCGTCCCCAGCCTCTGGCCGCGACCGGGGGCAGCCTGGCCGCGCCCGCGCTCGCCTGCGGTCGTGCCCGCCTCTGCCCGCTCGCATGTCCCACTCCCCACCCTGCCGCCGCGCTCCGCCCTTCTTCCCTCTACTGCGCCGCGGCCGCTGAGCCTCCCCACCATGCCCCAGCGTGTGCCCCCGCCAGCGCCAATGCCGATGCCGGCGGCGGCCGCCTCTCCCGGCGATCGCGCGCACCGCTCGGCCTCCTGGCCTCGCCATAGCCCCACCGCTGTCTGCTGCTGCTGCCACCGTTGCATGCTACCGCGACTTCCTATCAAGCCGTCTCCATCCGCCACTGCCCGCCTCCAGCCGCCTCTGCCCGCCGTCGCCCGCCACTCCGCTCCCCCTCCCCCTCGCGCCTGCGCCCTTCCCTGGCAGTTCCCCTGCTGGCCTCGGCAATGGTCGTGGCCATGGCCATGTGCCTATGTGATGTGTGTGTGTGTGCACAACCGAGTGCATGTACGTGCCTTTGGCACATGGGCCCTCTCAATTAGTAGTGCTAATTAAGTTTTGTTTAAGTTAAACTTTTGTTTAGTTAGCCTGATGTGTCAATGACTTGTGGACCCTATTGTTAAACTAAAATGCTAAGTTAAAATTAAAGATATCTTAGTCTATGACATGCGGGACCTGTTGTTACTATTCATCATTTGACCAGTCAATTGTTGATTGGGTCAACTCTGTCACTGGACCCAACTGTCAGTCACACAACCTTTCTGCTGGGTACATTCTTGGGTACCCATAGCAAGTTTCTTGTTTAATTCAAAATAATAAATAGTTTCATAAAATACTTTAACCTTTGAAAAATCATATAAATTAACTGTAGCTCTGATGAAAATATGTTATACATGAAAGTTTCTCAGAAAAATATGACGAATCCGATTACGCCCTCCATTCATCTGTCGCGTGCCTCTAGCATGGCAAACATGGAACTGTCCTCTCTCTTTCATTTGTCCGAAAAATGCCAAACGCTGAGAGAACATTCCCGGATGTTTTCCCTCTTCGTCTGCAAAGTGTAGCATTGCGTTAGTCCACCCCTAGCGTCGCATATTGCCATTTATGCTTTGTGATGCTTTTGATTGCTCTATTATTTATTGTGTTCCCATTTCGTTACTTCTTTTCTGGTAGACCCCTAGACCGCAGTTAAACCAATCTTCGACTATTCCACCGTCGAGGGACTGTATCTATCTACAAAGCTTCCAGGCAAGCAAACCCCCCTTGATCATTCCGATATCCCCATTTGTTTTCCTCTCATGCTTTCATTAGAACTGCTATTATTTTTGTATGATCCTATTCTGATGCATAACCTATTTTTGTTACCTGCTTTCATACCTTATATGTTTATCCTAAAATGCTTAGTATAGGTTGGTTAGTGATCCATATGTGACCCCTCACCTTGTCCCAGTTGCCCCGCTTTATGTTCGATGACTCGATCAACATGATCGACGTCCAGGCCCCGACATCGCACATCACCCCCACCTAGTTGTATGACTCTGCAGAGTTACTATCGAGTTCCGAGGGTGATACCTCGTTAGCACTTCTGATGTTAACCCTGTAGTGTAACTATTAGGTCGTGGACATCAAGGGTGATTCCTCCTTCACCACTCTAGATAACGACCCTGTCATGCAACCCCTCAAGTGTGGACCATCGAGGGTGATTCCTCCATTGTCGTGGGAACGAGTCTGACAGTAGAAGTAGGGGGTACATAGGTGAGGGCGGAGTCCTAGATATGGCGAGGTTGTACGCACATGTTTACGAGTTCAGACCCCTCTCGGAGGAGGTAACAGCCCTACGTCTCGGTGCCACGGAGGCTTGTCGATTGAAGTGTATTATAGTTACCGGGGGTGCGAACCCATGTGCCAGAGGGCAGGGGCAGCTTATATAGAGTGCGCCTGGGCCCTCGTTGCCCTCAGTTACATAGGGGTTAAATGAGAGTTATGTCCTAAACGTTACTGGTAACGCCTGCAATAAATGGTCTTTATGATGACAAAGTGAATGCCTGACCGTTGCCATCCCGGGGTGACTTTAGGCCTTCTGGAATCCAAGTGCGTTCTTGTATGGTCGACGGAATTTATCATGGTCGAGTGGAATTGGGAGATCCGGGTGGAATCTTCCGTCGAGTGGATTGCACTTCAGGTTGATTTCAATCGGTATCTTCTGTTGAGCCTTGTAGGCCTTTGACTCTAGGGTAGTGTCCTTGGGAAGGGTGTCTAGGTCAGGCCTAAGACCCTACCCTAAGTACATGTCATCTTCATTAGCCCCCGAATGGACTGAGGACCGAGTGAAGAAGTGTTGAAGTTGGTTCCGACCCGATTCAATGTCTCGGAGACATTTCCTCAAGGGCCTGAAAGCATGCTGGTACTTTAAATCTTCGTCAGTCGCCTTGATGGATTCTTGCTTATGGAATTTCCGAGTGAATTATGCTGCATATCTTCGAGTAGATTGGACTTGGATATCTTTGTGTGATTGACTGCTCTGCGGTTCCCGGATCTCGCGCGGTTCGAAACTTGGAGAAGCGCGCGGGACGGGACGCGGCGCGATAAGCGGGGCAGGTGGATTGGGACTCCTGATCCTCGTGCCACCTTTTCCGCCACGTATCGGGCTGGCGTCTGTTATGGGATGCGCTAGGATCGCACAGGCCCATAGCTCAGTCACTCGGAAGTGAAGCTATAAAAGGCACCGCTGCCGATGTGTGGTACTGTGCTCCCCATTCGCTCCCTCCCTCTCTGCTTCTCCACCTCGCCTCCTCCACCGCTCCGCCCCTATGCCCACTCTTCTCGAGCTCCGCATCAATGGCAAAGAACAAGACTGCGGCCCTGGAGTGTGGTAAGAAGGGTCGACGTCACGGTCTGGTCTACCGCCTAGTTGGATCCAGGGAGACTGGATCCGCTCCACCGTCGTGGAGGAAGATCTAGAGAACCTTGCCACCAACAGCCTCATTGCACATGGATCCTGGAGGTTGCTGGAGGGGGTGATCGAACCCAAGCTGCGTGAGGGTGAGTGCGTTCTCCTCACCACTCACGTCGACCGAGGTTTCTCTTTGCCTCCCCACCCGTTATTCTGTAGTTTTTTGAACTTCGGTGCCCAGATCCATCATTTCCCCCCAAACACCATGTCTTATCTTGTTGCATTCATTTCAATGTGTGAAAACTTCCTGGGGTGCCACCCACATTGGGGATTGTTTAAGCATATCTTCACTTGTCGATCTTAGATGGTGAAGAAAGCTAATCTGACTGATGAGAAGACGTATGTGATTCAGATGTGTGGGGGGTTAGGGATTAAGATGAGAGGTAGGAGCACTTTCCCCCCTATGACTTTTCCTGAATCGGTTAGGGGATGGCAGACGACCTGGTTTTACTACAAAGATGTTCCAACTCCGGGTCAGTCAACTGGCCTCTCTTCTTTTTCTCTGGAGTGACTCCGCACACCTTGTTCGCTGACCGTAGAGGAGGGGGAGAGGGGTGAGGTAGCAACTTTGGTCGACGCGGTCATTGCGTTAGTCTAGGGTGGAGTGACTGGCATGGATCTGTTGGAGGTGTTCCTTAGTCGACGCATCCAACCCCTCCAAGCTCGTGACCACCCGATGTGGATGTATTCAGGCCCAGAAGACACCGCTCGGGTCCACCCGGAGGAGGTCACTGAGGATACGGTGGCTCAGTGGTTGCAAAGCATCACTGCAACAAGGACAACCCCCGCGGAGCCAGGAGGATCTTGCCATTCGATGCCAATAATTCCCTAGGAGAGGTCAGGCTCGATTTACCGAGTGTTTATGTCTTGTATCCTCCAATATGCAATTATTCTTGAATCGAACTGATGTCTGCGGCTTGTGATTTGCAGGTTTTCACGAAGATGTATTCCAAGCCGAATGGAGTGCAGCATCTTGGAGAAGGAGAAAGTGAAGGTGGGAGCGCCGATATTAAGTACGCAGATAATAGAGAGGATGACAGCGAAGACTTTGATGAAAGATCGGAGGTCGAATCACCTCCAAACTGTAAAAGACGATCCTGTAAGTGCATCTAGTGCCACCCCTAGTTGGTTTTGGAGTATTGGCGACAAACCTAGTTGAGGGACTAATGTGTTTGTAAGAATTGCAGGATAACACAGGTACAAGTCCCTCATTGATTCAGTTTTACTACCAGAGATGACCCCTAAAAATGTATGAAGACATTGAAGTCAAAGGTGGTATATGAAGATATTCACATTGAAGACTATGACAAAAGAAGACACGTTATGAAGCCTATGGAGCTCGAAGACTTAGATCTTTCGTAGTTCCTTTTTCTTTTGTGTTGAGTCATAGGAACCACCGTACTGTTAAGTGGGGTCCAGGAGAACCAGTTAGAATGACTGAAGTGATGCCCAAACTAAACACCTATGTCTTCGAGTGAAGACAATGAGAGCGAATCTTGTCTAGAGCCGGACAAGTCAGCTTTGCTTCTAGCCCAAGTAAAGTTGCCATGAGAGTTTGAAATCTGACCGTTGAGACACGTGTCAGTTCCTTAGTGACCCAGGGTCATTTCGGACAAATCAGGTCGGGTTGCCAAGTGGCTATAAATAGCCCACCCCCTACAACCATAATCGGTTGGCTGCTCAGATTTCAGTGCACGGCTTTTGTCGTTTCAGAGCAACCCACCTCGAAGCCTTTGAGAGAAAATTCCTAGTGAGGAGAAAAGCCCTAACCACCCAGAGCCAGAGAACATTGGGCATCACTTAAGTCTTCTTGTCTGTGTGATCTGAAGACTTATTTCGCGTTCAGAGCATCCAAGAGACATTGTGGATTGCCAGTGAACGAAGTCTGTGAAGGTTTGGGAGTCTACCTTGAAGACTTACAGAGTGATTGGGCAAGGACTAAGTGACCTTAGATCAAGTAGAATACGGTGAGGACTTGGTGTCCTGAGCTGCGTGTTCAGGACTGGGTGTCCGAGACTGTGTGTCCTAAGGTTTAAATACCTAGCCGCTCCAACCAGACGTACAGTTGTCACAGCAACTGGAACTGGTCCAACACATCATTGTCTTCATCGAGTCACTGGTTTCATCTTCACTTCTTTTTACTTACTGTTACTCATTGTGAAGCCAGTGCATGCTTGATATACCTTTTGTCTTCACAACGAAACTGTATGATTTGTTTGGCTTCATAACTTCTTCCTACCTGATCCTTATTACACTGCAGCTACTTGTCATTGTGCTTTCACTCTATTGAATACTTGACCATGGCTTGCCTAGTGTAATCTAACTTCCGCTGCATAGTGATAGGCTTATCTCTACTGTTTGTCTTCATAACTTCCACGTTTTGAAGACTTTCATAAAAATCGCCTATTCACCCCCCCTCTAGTCGATATAACGCACTTTTAATTGGTATCAGAGCGAGGTGCTCCCTTGTTCTGTGTGATTCGGTTTAACCACCTGGAGTTTTAGCTATGTCGACTGCAGAGATAATCAAAGTCTCCGCTGCGTGCCCTGTCTTCGATGGAACTGAATATCCCTACTGGAAGAATAAGATGCGCATGCATCTTGAAGCCATTGACGTCGACCTATGGTATGTCGTCGAGAACAGCGTTCCCAAGGCTGGAGAAGGTGTCACTGCTGCTGATGTCAAGAAGTTCACTCAACTGGACTCTACTGCCAAAAATATCATCTGTGGTCATCTGACAAAAGGACAATATGGCCGTGTGAGTGCCTTGAAGACATCCAAGCTGGTCTGGGACTGGCTCTCCAAGGTCAATGAAGGCATCTCAACCCAGAGAGATCAGAGAATCAGTGTTCTTCGCAACCTCTTCAACCGCTTCAAGCGAAATGACAATGAGAATGTCCAGCACACATTTGACCGGCTCACTGACATCACAAATGAACTTCAAGCCCTCGGCGCCACTGAGATCACCAAACATGAAATCGTCAAGACGCTGCTGAGATCACTTGATAGTTCGTTTGACATCCTAGCCCTGATGATTCAAGAACGTCCTGATTTCAAGACACTCGATCCGTCTGACATACTTGAGAGGCTCAACACACATGAGTTCCAGCTTTCTGAGAAAAGAGATATCTACGGTCCAAACTATGGGCGAACTCGTGCCTTGAAGGCAAAAGCAGTTTCCTCATCTGAAGAAGAATCTGACAGCAGTTCTGATGATCCTGAAGACATTGGAAGGGAACTTGCAATGCTAGTGAAAAAGTTCCAAAAATTCACCAAGAAGAAAGGCTTCAGAAAATCTTCACGATCAAGCTCAAGGAATGATGAAGCTTCTGCTCATGACTACAAGAAGAAAACATGTCACAAGTGCAAGAAAACTGGACACTTCATCTCTAAGTGTCCACAATGGGACAATGAGAACAGAAGGAAGAAGAAGAGCAAGGAATATGATTCTGATGACAAGAAGAAGAAGAAATACTCAAAGTCTTCTTCCAAATCTTCCTCAAAGTCTTCATCACACAAGAAGAGCTCATCTGGCAAGGCACGTGCATTTGTTGGTAAGGAAATGGATTCAGAGGAGGAGTCCGCTTCTGAGGAGGTAGAGGTGGAATCTGAGGAGGAGTCTGATTCTGGCATTGCGAGTCTGGCTACAGCATATGTCGCCAAGTCCATCTTCAACACTGAAGACAATGACTTCATCACCGACACTGATGCAAATGACAAGAACGACTCCACTCCTACCTACTGCTTCATGGCACGCGGTGCCAAGGTAAACACACACACTACTCGCTATCAAACATCTAGTGACGATGACTCTGACTGTGATTCAAAACCAAGCTACAAAACACTTGCTAAAATTGCAACTGAACAACAGAAAGCTATGGAACATATTCAAAAACTGTTAGACAGAAGCGGTGATCTGTTGGGTGCTGAAATGACTCGATCTGAATCCTTAATTGAAGACATAAAAAATCTTCACGTTAAGTATCAGGAACTTGAAGATCGTCTTGATACTCTCTCAACAACTCATGAAAAGCTTTCCTATGATTATCTTCAAAGGAAGTAAGAACTTGAGAAATTGAGAGCGGCTCATGAAGATCTTCAAAAGGAAAACGAATCACTTTGTGCCGAACAGATCAGTTCCGCTCAGGAAGGATTTGAACCACCATGTCTTAAATGCATTGAGCGTGATAATGCTACTTCTGTTGCTGAATGTTCCACTGCTACTGCTGTTGCAATATCTTCAACTGTTGATGTGGTAACTAACCCCTCTGCTGAGGATACCACTGCTATTGCTGATGAGAATGCTAGGTTGAAGACATTGCTTGAAACAGGGATGTACAAAAGTTTTAAAGGATATCAGACATTATGTGATGTCCTCAAGAAGCAGATTCTGAACCGAAACCCTAGGAAAGAGGGTGTTGGGTTCTTAAGGAAAATAAATGCAGATGGCTCTTACTGGAAACCTGAGCAGTACCCCAAAACCACATGGGTTGCTGCAAAGGAACCTTCAGTAGATCCATCCAATTTATCTGGCTTCACATGTGCTAACCCCATTACTATTGATGAATCCTTTGATGCAAACTATAAACTGTTTAAGAATCAGAATGGTGAAGTGTTTGCCAGGTACATTGGTACTAACTGCAGGAATGGACCGCCTATGAAGAAGATCTGGGTTCAGAAAAAGTGTCTGGAAAATCTTCCTGTGAATATCTTCATGACACCTCACTTGAAGAAGACAAACCTCAGACCAAAGGCTTCATACGGTCCAAAGGCTTCATACAAACAGAGGACTCACCTGAGTCACACTAACGCAAATGTTTTGCAGGCAAACCATACTCAAGCATATGAATATGAGAGCGGTTCATCGAACCGTCATGTTCATATGACCAAAAATTATTCTGCTTATCCCTATGAGTATTATTGTCCTCCTGCAAGACTGTTTGCTAAGGCTTCAAAGCCAAAATTCTCAGATGCTGCACTTAGACTTATTGCTTCTAAGCCACCCTTGAAGATGTGGGTGGTTAAGAAAGCTTAACTCTCTTTTGCAGGGAAAGGTCTCCAGCAGAAAAACAAAATCTTCTGACGCTATTGCTGGGGACCTTAAAAATCTTGTAGGGCGCAAGATAAAATGCCCGAATGGCATCATTATGTACTTCATTCCTGAATCGCATGCCACTCTCCCTATTAGTCCTAATCTGGATCTAAGTTTTCATAACCCACTGGTTCGTCAAATGTTTTTGCTTCACAATTCTCTTCGTGAAGCCTATCCCCCTAACTGCACTGTAGGGTACGACACCAGCGCCTTCAAAGTCTTCAGAATGGATTATTGACAGTGGGTGTACAAATCACATGACTGGCAAAAGAAGCCTTCTTATGGACTCAACCTTACGTCCATCCGACAAGAGCCATATTACATTTGCTGACACTGGTAAAAGTAAGGTATTGGGTCTAGGTAGAGTTGCAATCTCAAAGGATCAACACATGGATAAAGTCATGCTTATTGAATCCCTTGGCTTCAACTTAATGTCTGTCTCAATGCTTTGCGATTTGAACATGATCGTAATGTTTGGAAAATATCGTTGCCTAGTACTAATGGAATCTGACAAGTCTCTAGTGTTTGAAGGGTATCGAAAAGATGATCTGTACGTGGTAGATTTCTCAGCAGGGCCACAACTTGCAGTATGTCTTCTTGCAAAAGCTTCAGAATGCTGGCTTTGGCATCGAAGGCTTGGGAATGCTGGCATGAGGAACCTCCACACCCTTGCGAAGAAGAAGCATGTCATAGGCATCAAGGGCGTCAAGTTCAAGAAAGATCATTTATGTGGTGCCTGTGAAGCAGGGAAGATGACAAGGGCAAAACATCCTTCGAAGACAATCATGACTACTACTCAACCCTTCGAACTGCTCCACATGGATCTTTTCGGCCCCACTCACTACTCAACTTTTACTACTACTGCTTGCCTCTATGGCTTTGTCATTGTTGATGATTACTCTAGATATACTTGGGTGCACATAATCCTTTACAAGACTGAAGTGCAGGATGTCTTCAGACACTTCGCCAATCGTGTTATGAACAATTTTGGCGCCAAGATAAAACACATCAGAAGTGACAATGGCACTAAATTCAAGAACACTAGCCTTAATACATATCTTGATACCTTGGGCATCACACATGAATTCTCAGCTCCGTACACGCCACAGCAGAATGGCGTCGTCGAACGCAAGAACATAACACTCATTGAGATGGCCAGAACAATGCTAGATGAATACAAGACTCCAAGAAAATTCTGGACTGAAGCCATTGACACTACATGCCACACAATCAATCGTGTTTATCTTCACAAGCTTCTGAACAAGACATCTTATGAACTCCTAACTGGCAAGAAGCCAAATGTCAGTTACTTCAGAGTATTTGGCTCAAGGTGCTGGATCAAGGACCCACACCACACCTCAAAGTTTGCACCAAAAGCACATGAGGGCTTTATGCTTGGATATGGAAAGGATTCGCACTCCTATAGAGTCTTCAATCTCTTTCATTACAAAGTGGTTGAAACAGTGGATGTGCGGTTCGATGAGACAAATGGTTCACAAAGAGAGCAACTGCCAAATGTGCTAGATGAGATTCCAGCTAGTGAATCAATCAAGCTAATGGGAACTAGAGAGATTATACCTTCTGAAGCTCATCCTGAAGAAGAACTTATCATCTCAGCACCTGATCAACATGAAGACAATGCTCAGCCTGAAGACATTCCTCCCAACAACAACACAGATCAGCAAGAGCAAAGTCTTCGCCCTGTACATCCTCGTGTTGCCAATGAAGTGCAGATTGACAGAATAATTGACAGCATCAATGCACCTGGTCCACTCACTCGTTCAAGGGCAACTCGGTTAGCAAATTTCTGTGGGCACTTCGCATTCATCTCAATATCAGAACCCAAGAAAGTTGAAGAAGCCTTCATGGAACCTGAATGGATTCAAGCTATGCAAGAAGAGCTTCAACAGTTTGAGCTGAATAATGTATGGGAACTGGTTAAGCGTCCTGATCCACGTAAGCACAACATAATAGGCACCAAATGGATATACCGCAACAAACAAGATGAGCATGGTCAAGTTGTCAGAAACAAAGCTCGTCTCGTTGCTCAAGGATATACTCAAGTGGAAGGCATTGACTTCGATGAAACATTTGCTCCTGTGGCTAGGCTTGAAGCCATACGCATTCTGCTGGCCTATGCAAATCATCATAACATACTTCTATATCAAATGGATGTGAAAAGTGCCTTTCTCAATGGCAAGATTGAAGAAGAAGTGTATGTTGCACAACTGCCTGGCTTTGAAAATCCAAAACATCCTGACATGGTATACAAGCTCAACAAGGCATTGTATGGCCTCAAACAAGCCCCTAGGGCCTGGTATGACACACTCAAATACTTCCTGAAGAGCAAAGGCTTCATACCTGGTTCCCTAGATCCCACTCTTTTCACGAAGACATATGATGGTGAACTGTTTGTGTGCCAAATATATGTGGATGACATTATCTTCGGCTGCACCAATTAGAAGTACAGTGAAGAGTTTGGATACATGATGCAAGAGCAATATCAGATGTCCATGATGGGGGAGCTGAAGTTCTTCCTTGGTCTTCAAATACGACAACAACGCAATGGCATCTTCATATCTCAAGAGAAGTATCTCAAAGATTGCCTGAAGAAGTTCGGTATGCAAGACTGCAAAGGCTTCACAACACCAATGCCAGCCAAACATCATCTAGGTCCTGACGATAATGGTAAAGAGTTCGATCAAAAGGTATACCGCTCCATGATTGGTTCTTTGCTTTATTTATGTGCATCTAGGCCAGATATCATGCTTAGTGTTTGCATGTGTGCTCGATTTCAAGCGGCACCAAAGGAGTCGCATCACTTAGCTGTGAAGCGAATTCTTCGATATTTGGCTCACACCCCAACTCTAGGATTATGGTATCCAAAGGGCTCAGGGTTTGATTTGGTTGGATTTTCGGATGCTGATTATGCTGGTGACAAAGTTGATCGCAAGTCTACATCAGGCACATGTCACTTTTTGGGACGATCACTTGTATGTTGGTCTTCAAAGAAGCAGAACTATGTATCTCTCTCCACTGCTGAATCTGAATACATTGCTGCTGGATCTTGCTGCGCTCAGCTTCTGTGGATGAAGCAAACACTCAAGGACTATGGCATTCATCTGAAGCAAGTGTCACTTTACTGCGACAACGAAAGCGCCATCAAGATTGCCAACAACCCAGTTCAGCACTCAAAGACAAAGCACATTGAAATTCGTCATCACTTTCTTAGAGATCATGTTGTGAAGGAAGACATTGATATCATACACGTCAACACTGAAAAGCAATTGGCAGATATCTTCACCAAGCCTTTGGATGAGAAGAGGTTTTGCAAGTTATGGTGTGAGCTAAATATCCTGAAATCCTCAAATGTCCTGTGATCAGACACACATCCTAACCCTTATGCATATTAATGACTTATATGTGCAACACACGAAGTAAAGTATATCTTCAAATCAATGAAGACATACATTCTAAGTGTGAATACATTAATGTGGAATTTGACTTCAGAGCGCCACGATAATTGTGCGCCGTGTCTGGGTCTAATACTTCCTATACGGTGGGTAACGCCACCACCAAATGTTCTATTTTGAAGTGTTTCACTCATGGCGTTACCTTGCAATGTCTTCACATTTGATTTGGCTTCGAACTCAACATGTCTTCATGATTATCTTCACTACGTTGATTATATAGATGTATACATACTAGTGTTCTGTCCTCTACAGCATTCACTTATAGCTATGTCTTCTTGGTTGAATCTTTTGAACTAAGTGAATGTGATCGGACCCTAATCTCTCTATGCTTTCTATCTCAAATTCTATCTCTCCAAGTCATATGCATTCTATTGAAACTGTCGAATGTCTTCACTGCGTCCTTCAGCAGAAGATATAGAGACAACCATAAAGTCCGTTTTCAATGCTCATTTCTCCACATAAAATCCGGAGAAGTAGGAACGACCGCCCGACAATCCAGGCGTGCGTGGGATGTGGAACTGCCCCCAAAACTTCCGCAAACAGGCCACGCGTTCCTCAGATGCGAATCGCCAGGGGCACCTGTGTAATAGCACAGTGCCGCCCCTGTGCCTATAAATTCACACTTACCGCGGTCATTATCTCCTTCTTCCACCCTCGCACGAACCCTAGCGCCACCGCTAGCTCTCGACGACGCCGGCGACGAAGCGCTTCGCTGCTGCAACCTCTCCGACGCCGTCCTCACGCCGACCGCGGACATCGTTCTCTCCGCCGTCGCCGTAGGTGTCTTCCGTCGCCAAGTTAGGGGACGGAGGACTGAACTGCTCGGCATCATCTCCCACTTCCGTCTAGCAGTTCCAAGTGTGGTAAATAAAACTTCTTTTTACAGCCCCTTTTGATCTCATGGTTCTGTCACTTTCTACCATAAAAAGTTTATCTTCACATAAGTTAGATCTCACAATCTGCATCTCATAACATGCCTAGTATATTCACTTGTGCTTCATGAAGTAGTTAGATTCCTCACTTGTACTGATCTGTGGGTTCGTACAAATCTGGAACCAACTTCTTATCTATGAGTGAATGTCTTCGCACGATGAGGTCAATGTCTTCTAAACTGATTAATCTTCAAAACCTTCTGAGAATGCATATGACCTCTTCCCCTTCCCTCGCACCTTAATGCTGTCACAGGTACATGTCCATGGGAGAATCCTTCGGTTCTCATAGTCTGCATTCATTTGCAGAATTCCTACAGCATCACATAAATTCTCCTGAAGCCAGTTCCTGTTGGTCCAGAAAAGGAAAGCCTTTGAAGCCTTTGAAAGTTTTGAAGCCTTTCAAGTTAAAGTTTATGGCTTCAGAAGCAGCAGCAAGGAAGGGGGGCAGACAGCGACGTGAAGGAACGTCCAAAGATCTGACTGAAGACCTGGCAGAAATGTATAAAACAGATCCTGAAGAGAATTATGGGCAGCGCAAGACCCGAATCCAATGGATTCGACGCTATTGGGCTGAACAATGGTTCAGATACCGCTTCACTACCCAAGAGTATGCTGAGAAAAGTGCCATCAAAAGACCGTGGGGAGACGTCCTATACAAGAACCTTGTACCCAGGTCCAGAGATGAAGCTATTGCCCAAAGCTTCTATCCATGCATGGTTCGTGGGCCACAGCCTGATGATGCACATCCGTCGTCACTACTCTGGTGCCGTGACAACAATCTGTTCAAGCGCAACTTCCAGTTTGCCCAACAATCAGCGAAGCAGAACAAGAAGAAATTTGGGTTAGACTTCAACCCTGGTCCCTCCGCACCAAGGGCAGATGGCACTCGCGACGCAGAACCCAATATCATCGGTCCGTATGCCAACCTTGAGGGCCTCATCACCCGCATCTTAGTCCAAGGGACTACCGTGAATGACCCTCCAGCTGACTCTGAGTCTGATGAAGCTCCTGCTGTACCGAAGCCAAAGCAGTCGAAGAAGCCAAAAGCTTCAAAGCCAGCCCCTTCATCAAGAATCTCAAGGGCGAAGCCATTGGCAACTGCACCTCCTGAAGACAGTGTGCAGTCTGAAGACGTATCCCGCGTCTCCAAGCCCCAGAAGGCCAAAGTGCCTCAGCCACACACCGGCAAAGAGCTCACAGCTGCTGCCATCCTGCGCAGCGAAGCCATAGATCTGTCAAGTGATGAAGATCTTGGAGATGACGCTCTAGAGCAGCTCATCAAGAGCAAAGAAGAAGCTGAAATCTTCAACAATTTGCCTCTCTTTGATGTCGCCATCATCCACAATTTTATCGACGAATGGTTTGCCTCACCAGACATCAGCTTCGAAGATCTGCAGCTGCCCGTTGGCCTCAGCATCGCATTCCAAGGCACTATTGCTTCAGAACTTGCTATTGCCCAGCGCATAGTTGAACTGAAGCAGAAAATTGATCATGAAAAGGCTCAGTTCAAGAAGCATATGGCCAAGCTCAGCGTGCAAGAAGTGAAGAGCTTCAAGACCATGTTGCATGAACTTAAGGAAAACTTTCTGAAGAAGCATGCAGAAGCTCAAGGTTCACGTGAGCGGATGAAGTCTCTGGCTGAGAGATGTGTGCAAGCCTACAATGAGGCTGAGAAGCGCAAGGCACTTGGGCGTCCTGGCATCGACCCCAAGATGGCCGCAAAGAAAAAGAAGAACACTGTTCCAGCTGAACCAGAGGCATCAAGTCAGAAAGCAGTTCCACTTGTCTTCCCAACTGCAACGACTGGCTCGAAGCCAAAGAGCCGGTCAACAGCTTCAGAGCTCAAGAAGACAAGAACTGCTGAGGCTGAAGCCCGGAAGTGGAAAAGCTCTAAAGCCTCTCCTACTGCCCCGGCAAGAAGAAAAGAAAGACCAAGAAATCTCGGACTGCTCCCACAGAGCCCTTGATAGTTGAACCTATTTCTATGGTTCACCCGAACGCAGAACGACAATTGACAGTTCATGAGCCTGCTTCCACAGAGGCTCCTGAAGCTGAAGACATACCAGCAGTCGACCCCATCGCTGCTGAAGACATTGGTCATCAGGACAATGTACAAGATGATGCAGCCCTTCCTCAGTATGAACACAGCGAACTCATCAGCATTGGTCGTCCTCTGACGCCAATTGCACAAGATGCGTCATGGGCGGATCACCCTCAAGAGGAAGAAGACTTTGAGGCCCAGCCCATTCCAACCCCACAGGCGTCGTCTGCGTTCCGCAGGCTTCGCAGAGGTCCAAGGCCTCAAGTCTATGCTGAAGACATTCCGGCTGCATCAGTCGAAGACAATGAAGAAGTACCACAAGATCCTACTCCCCCGCTACACCATGAAGCAGTTCTCCAGGAGAACGTGCCTAAGTCTGACCCTCCAGCTAGTCAAGTGGAGGCTGAAAATGTTGAGGCTGCCACAACCAACACTGAAGCCAATGTGGAGCCCTCCCCACCAAAAGCTTCAGCAGACAGCGAAGCTACTGATCCAGACACTTCTGTTCCTGAGTCTGCTGCAGGTCCTCAATTTGATTACCATGTTGAGCACAGGCCTCATGTCTAGAAGCCAGTCCCAAGGCTGCCAAGGTTCCCAGGTCCTGCATCAGCACCTGGCTCCTTTGACATCAATAGCTTCAAGGCATACAATACGTTCTTCAACAGCTCCAAGAACCCCTATTCAAGGGAAAGGATTTCATCAGATAGGTTCTGGAGCTATCCTCGGCGCAGCTACTATTCATGCATCCTATACAACCAAGGTCGCATCTTCCCGCACAAGCGCCTTGATGTTGAAGCCATTGCTGGTCTGCCCTGTCTAGAGGAAGCTTTGGATTGCTTTAAGCAAGTGGGTCTGCTGTAGTTTGTCACTGATGAAGAGCACTGGAATGAAGAGCTTCTGCTTCAGTTCTATGCCACCCTCCACATTAAAGGATACAACAGAGATCCGAAGACTTGGGTCCTGGAGTGGATAACCGGCAATGTCCATCATGAAGCCAATGCATTTGATATCATTGAGCTCACCGGCCTGCCCACTCCTGGTGAATTCTTCGAGGAAGGCTGTCAACTACATGCTGAAGCTATTGAGAGCATATTCCAGAGGCCTGAACCAAATATGAGTCAGATGCTCTCAATGATGAAGCCATTGCCCCACGATGCTCCTTATCCAACAGAGTTCTTCGTTGAAGACTTTGAGTTCCTGCCCAGGACCATATATCACATCATCCGGCGGACTCTCTGGCCCATTAAGGGACACTCTCCACATGCCAAGATTGAGGGTGCAATGAAGACTCTCATATTCTATATCCTTCATGGCAAATGCTTCAACGCACAGGATTTCTTCATACGCCAACTTGCAGCGTCAGGCTCAGATTTATTTGGTTTAAAGTTCTATGCTCCTTGAGTGATGAGGCTGATCAAACTGCACTCTGCGATCTCGTATCAGCCCTCAGCCCGAAACCATCGGATCTTCTTGCCAGATGTGGATACCTTTGCTGAAGCTATATATCCTGAGCCTGCCAAGCAACCTTTAAGTCTTCAGAATGCAGAACACCAGAGCTTCACTCAGAACGATGAAGGTGTTGCAGCCATCTCCAGGGTGTATCCTTTAGCTGGCACTACACGTGCGCCACACCCTGCTTCAACTGAAGCCACTGATAGTGCACCTGCTTCAAGACCCAAGAAGCGCGCTCGTGTTCTCAATAACCGAGAGCTTCTTGTGGCCTTTCATCAAAAACAAGATAGGCATCACGACTGGCTAAAGCGACAGATGAAAAGCCTCTTGGTGGATGTTAATCGTCTTCGAAATCTTGCCACCAAGAATGCTTTCGTCACTCATGAAACCTGTCATCGTACATGGAAAGGGCTATCAATGATGTGTACTGAAGCTGAACTTGAAGAGGATGGCTTCACTGAGCGATTCAAGTTTGACACCACACCTCCTAGAAGGGCTGTGATGCGCAACACACCATCACTTGAAGACTCTGAGTTTTCTTCATCTGCTGCCACAGTCACTGCCAGAATCATTGATGAAGAAGACGATGCTACATCACCGCCACCTGCTTCAGCACCTCCAAGCTCTTCTGCACCGCCAAACACCTCCAACGACCCTGCTGCTCCTGGGAACGAGTAGACACTCTATGTCTTCAAACCTTTTTGGTCCTTGCTAACAAAAGGGGGAGAAGCATATGGGTTGATAGTCTTCAAGCGGGTCCATATGGGCGGGTGCTTTATGTTTTGCTATATTTTGCTTCGTGCTTACAACTCTCGTTTTTGCTTCATTTGGTTCTTTGAGTTGTAACACTAAAACTCGATGGTCGTCTGCTACTTGTTTTGCCACCCTGTTTTGCGACGATAAATTCCGCATGTGCGACGATAAATTCCGCACTTATCTCATTCTGCAGACGTCCATTTTCCATTATGCATGTCATTATCTTCAGATATCTTCACATGCATAGTGGATTTTCATCATAAGCTGAAGTGGATCTCCACAAGTACAACCTGCCATGTGCATTTGCATTCCTAAAGCAAATTAACTTGTATGCACATCTTCAGGGGGAGCCCTTGCAACTTATGAAGACAATTCCTTATCCTTTACAATTTCACAGACTATATTCCCCGTTGAAAACTTCAACTAGTTTGTCATCAATCACCAAAAAGGGGGAGATTGTAAGTGCATCTAGTGCCACCCCTAGTTGGTTTTGGAGTATTGACGACAAACCTAGTTGAGGGACTAATGTGTTTGTAAGAATTGCAGGATAACACAGATAGAAGTCCCTCATTGATTCGGTTTTACTACCAGAGATGACCCCTAAAAATGTATGAAGACATTGAAGTCAAAGGTGGTATATGAAGATATTCACATTGAAGACTATGACAAAAGAAGACACGTTATGAAGCCTATGGAGCTCGAAGACTTAGATCTTTCGTAGTTCCTTTTTCTTTTGTGTTGAGTCATAGGAACCACCGTACTGTTAAGTGGGGTCCAGGAGAACCAGTTAGAATGACTGAAGTGATGCCCAAACTAAACACCTATGTCTTCAAGTGAAGACAATGAGAGCGAATCTTGTCCAGAGCCGGACAAGTCAGCTTTGCTTGTAGCCCAAGTAAAGTTGCCATGAGAGTTTGAAATCTGACCGTTGAGACACGTGTCAGTTCCTTAGTGACCCAGGGTCATTTCGGACAAATTAGGTCGGGTTGCCAAGTGGCTATAAATAGCCCACCCCCTACAACCATAATCGGTTGGCTGCTCAGATTTCAGTGCACGACTTTTGTCGTTTCAGAGCAACCCACCTCGAAGCCTTTGAGAGAAAATTCCTAGTGAGGAGAAAAGCCCTAACCACCCAGAGCCAGAGAACATTGGGCATCACTTAAGTCTTCTTGTCTGTGTGATCTGAAGACTTATTACATTTGAGGACTGTGAATCCTCCAGACGGTTAGGCGTCGCGTTCAGAGCATCCAAGAGACATTGTGGATTGCCAGTGAACAAAGTCTGTGAAGGTTTGGGAGTCTACCTTGAAGACTTACCAGAGTGATTGGGCGAGGACTAAGTGACCTTAGCTCAAGGAGAATACGGTGAGGACTTGGTGTCCTGAGCTGCGTGTTCAGGACTGGGTGTCCGGGACTGTGTGTCCTAAGGTTTAAATACCTAGCCGCTCCAACCAGACGTACAGTTGTCACAACAACTGGAACTGGTCTAACACATCATTGTCTTCATCGAGTCACTGGTTTCATCTTCACTTCTTTTTACTTACTGTTACTCATTGTGAAGCCAGTGCATGCTTGCTATACCTTTTGTCTTCACAACGAAACTGTATGATTTGTTTGGCTTCATAACTTCTTCCTACCTGATCCTTATTACACTGCAGCTACTTGTCATTGTGCTTTCACTCTATTGAATACTTGACCATGGCTTGCCTAGTGTAATCTAACTTCCGCTGCATAGTGATAGGCTTATCTCTACTGTTTGTCTTCATAACTTCCACGTTTTGAAGACTTTCATAAAAATCGCCTATTCACCCCCCCTCTAGTCGATATAACGCACTTTCAGATCCAAGCAGTCACAAGATCCTGCGGGAGGCCACGACAAGGCAGCAGTGTCGAGCACAAGGATTCCAAAGCGCACTCGCACGTCGACTCCAGAACTGACTAAGAAGACCGCGAAACAGGCCAAAGTCGCCCCACCCAAGCCTGGGAAGGCTCTGCCCAGGATCAAGGTGGTTGTGCCTATTTCTTCGGCATAAGTGTTTCCTTCCCTTGTCTTTCGTCACTGCAATGGACTTCTTTATTTGTGTGACAAAGTGAAATTTAGGACCTCCAGGGCTGCTACTTCCACAACGTCCATGGATGTGGCCACCTCTAGAGCAGGTATGATATTGCAGACATGTTTATGCCCTGTCAGTTACTTTGATGGTCAATTGGAATCTTACTGTCGAGTGATTTCAGCGCCAACAGACGTTATCCGGCTTCCAGAAGACGACGACGAGGATGAACCCCAAAGGAGTGCAGGAAGGAGGGGCAGGGCTTTGAGCAAAAGGGCGCCTTCCAGCCGAACGTCTCACCTACCGTTCGAGCATGTTGTTCAAGAACTTGGTGATCCGTCACGGGCTACTATTTCTTTTGTTGTTCCCCTGTCGACTGATTAGCCTTCAGCGTCGACTGTCCAGACTTCTGGCCCGACTGCTCAACCCCAGGCTCCACCCGCACCAGCTGCATCATCGACTCCATCAACTCTGTTTGCTCTACATCACGTCCTGGAGGACCAAATAGGAGTCGCCGAGGAAGCAATGATCCAGGCTGGTCTGATGATGGACCGACTAAAAGTGGTGTATGAGACCAGCAAGGCCGCTTACAACGCCAGTTCTGCCCTCCAAACCAATGTCCGAGTAAGTGCGATTATAAGTTGACTTCCGATTGGCTTTCTGGCTTGAAACTTTCTCTGCTAGGATATGCTACCTGAAAACTGCTGCTTTATTATTCGTAAGGTGTCCGTGGATGAGCGTTTTGGAACCTTTAATGTACATCTATCATGCGTTTGTGCCATGCATATTTACACCCACTGGGTGTTCTCTTCTTCTATGTATATTTTCCACTCGAGTCAGATAGGTCGTGTCGAGTGGAACCAGTGGGGGCACGCTGAGTACACCCACTAGGTGTAGTCCCCGAGACTGCCGTCGAATATTTGATTTGACGGGGGTCTGTAGATTATGTTGGTTTGCTATTCGTCACTCGGGTCGGTCAGGCCGTGTCGAGTGAGTTCCAGGTCACTACAAGAAATATGTCAACTTGTGACCTCTTGTTAGTGACCCTGGAAGAATTGGTCATGAATCTACAACCATTTGATACCAATTGGTCAAAAGCTGTTTGGGGGGCTCCAAACCCTAAACTATAACGACCATTTTGGTCAGAAAGGTCATAATTTCCTTACACGGAATGGTCATGAAGCAGACAACACTAGTTTGCTGCCTTATTTCTAGCGGATCACAACCAATATAGATGGTCATAACCTTGTAAATTGTGGTGGATTGCTATGACTAGGCGCCACCTCATCATTTTTGCCTATGTATCATGTCCATGTGTCAATTTTTGCCCTAGGCTGTGTAGCAACTTATATTTCCGCCATTCCCAAAATTCCCCAAAAAATTGGGCATTCTTTACTATCCAAATCATTGCCTCATGACAATATTCAACTCCATTTGCCTGGTAAATCTTCCTCAACAAATTTCCAAAGTTTTTGTTCAACTCAAACTGTTGTGAAGGAAGTACTAGCTAGGCATATCCTAATGAGCTAAATTTTTGCCACATCTTCTATATTCCCAAATCATAGCTCTCCACAAAACTTGAGCCCAATCTAACAATACATGTGAGCTCATCATCCAATCTTTGTTTCTGGTGATATTTTCAATTTGTGAAGCAACTATGTTTTATGTTAATTTATAATTGCTGAAAATTTACCACGACATGACCCTGCCCATAGAACCTCCCTCCCCCAAATTTTAGCTCATTTATTCTAGCCAATTTCCCTCAGCATTTTCCCAATTTTCTGTTCAATGGAGAGCACTATGAAGGAAGTACCATTTTTATTTATCCAAATGGTATGAAAATTTTAAAGTACCTTCATATGCCCAAATTATCATCCTCCTCCAAATTTCAGATCAATCCATTCATTCATTTGAGTCTAGCTTCAACATTCATATTTTTGTCCAGTGTGGTATGTTGCAAAGCAAGTGACACCTAGGATCCTCCATTTGAGCTAAAATTTTTCCAAGATAGTGTCCTTTAGTAGATGATCATCCTCGGCCAAAACTCAGGCCCATTGGCCATGTGCATTTTCCCCACCACTAATCAAACACTTGGGTGCTAATTCATGTTTGAGCTCAGTTCATTCTCCTCGTGAGATTCTTCTATTGCCTTCTTATTCCTGACACCTATCAGGGGAGTGCCCAACACACTAGACATGCCTAGGCCGCCCGGAACGCGTGGCAACACCACGGTCATGCGGTGACCATGCGGCGGGCATGCGAGTTTACGCGCTCTAGAGTTGCAGCCCTCGGCCACCATCCAAACCTCAAGGTATTGCCACCAAACCATATATTTCTGATTAAATAGATACTTAGGTACCTATAAATGATTTTGGAAAAAATAAAGAGCAAACTATGAGGCAGTTGCAGTTCAAATTTGACCCGCTTCCTACTGAATCAACGAAAATTTGTCTTTTTCACCAGAGGTGTATAAATACTTTTGACGACCAACCATTTTGTCAATTGTACATTAAATATGGCCTAATATATTATAAAATTGATTTGGTCCAATTTTGCAAGAGATATATGGTAGTTCCTTCACAAATAACTCATTTCGGGCATTCGAAAAATGGAAAATGAATTTTCCGTGCAAAGAAAATGAAAACTCCCTTAGGAAACATTGTTTGGAATTCCAATATGCACCCTTGTGCACAATATGAGATTATTTGAACAAACTATGCCATGAATGTGGCCATAAGATTGATCATTTGGCTTGAAAGCCATGAATCTTCACGCATGATAGCTCATTTCTGAGAACACTTTTTTAAAAATAATTATCATATTACAAGTTTATTATTTTTCCTAGCAACTTGGTCACATATAATGACATGATGCGAAGGTTTCCCAATTTTTTGATTTTTTTGAATTTTTTTATGCCCGTTTCAAAATGCGGTCAAAACGGTTGGCTTGACCGTTCCTAGCTAGTGGTTGAATCTTGGAAACCTTTTGGTATTTATTTTATTAAATAGATACTTATGTACCTAGAAATGATTTTTGAAAAAAATAAAGAGCAAATTATGAGGCAACTACAGTTTAAATTTGACCCACTTCCTACTAAATCGGCGGAATTTTGTCTTTTTCACTAGAGGTGGACCAAGGCTTTTGACACCCAACCATTTTGGTCAATTGTGCATTAAACATGGCCTAGTATTTTAGAAAATTGATTTGGTCCAATTTTGCAACAAATGTATGGTAGTTCCTTCACAAAAAAACTCATTTCGCACACTCAAAAAATGGAAAATGAATTTTCCGTGCAAAGAAAATGAAAACTCCGTTAGTCAACATTGTTTGCCATTCCAAGATGCACCCTTGTGCACAATATGAGACCATATGAACGAACTATGCCATGAATGTGGCCATAAGATCGATCATTTGGCTTAAAAGCCATGAATCTTCACGCATGATAGCTCATTTCTAAGAACACTTTTTTTAAATAATTGCCATATTACAAGTTTATTGTTTTTCCTGGAAACTTGGTCACATATAATGACACAATGCAAAGGTTTTCCAATTTTTTGAATTTTTTATGCCCGTTTCAAAATGCGATCAAAACGGCGGGCTTGACCTTTCCTAGCCAGATGTTGAATCTTGGAATTTTTTTGATGTTTCTCTGATTAAATAGATACTTATGTACCTAGAAATGATTTTTCGAAAAAATAAAGAGAAAACTATGAGTCAGTTGTAGTTCAAATTTGACCCGCTTCCTACTGAATCGGCAGAGATTTGTCTTTTTACGAGAGGTGGGTCGAATTTTGACACCCAACCATTTGGTCAAATGTGCGTTAAATATGTCCTAATATTTTATAAAATTGATTTGATCCAATTTTGCAACAAATATATGGTAGATCCTTCACAAAAAAACTCATTTTGGGCATTTAAAAAATGGAAAATGAATTTTTCATCCAAAGAAAATGAAAACTCCCTCAGGCAACATTGTTTGCCATTTCAAGATGCACCCTTATGCACAATATGATATCATCTGAACAAAATATGCCATGAATGTGGCCTAAGATTGATCATTTGGCTTGAAACTCATGAATCTTCACACATGATAGCTCATTTATGAGAACACTTTTTTTAAATTATTGGTGTATTACAAGTTTATTATTTTTCCTGGTAACTTGGTCACATATAATGACACAATGCAAAGTTTTTCCAATTTTTTGTTTTTTTTTGAATTTTTCATGCCCATTTAAAAATGTTGTCAAAACTGTGGGCATGACCGTTCCTAGCTAGTGGTTGAATATTGGATTTTTTGGTGTTTCTATGATTAAATAGATACTTATGTACCTAGAAATGATTTTTGAAAAAAATAAAGAGCAAACCATGAGGTAGCTGCAGTTCAAATTTTACCCGCTTTCTACTGAATCGGCGGAAATTTATCTTTTTCACGAGAGGTGGATCGAAACATTTGACACCCAACCATTTGGTAAATTGTGCATTATATATGGTCTAGTATTTTATAAAATTGATTTGGTACAATTTTGCAACAAATATATGGTAAGTCTTTCACAAAAAGAACTCATTTTGGGCACTCGAAAAATGAAAAATAAAATTTCCGCCCAAAGAAAATGAAAACTTCCTTAGACAACGTTGTTTGCCATTCCAAGATGCACCCTTATGCACATATTAGATCATCTAAACAAACTATGCCATGAATGTGGCCATAAGATTGATCATTTGTTTTGAAAGCCATGCATCTTCACACATGATAGCTCATTTCTGAGAACACTTTTTTTAAAAGTAATAGCCGTATGAAAAGTTTATTATTTTTCCTGGTAACATGGTCACATATAATGACACAATGCGAAGGTTTTCTAATTTTTTTGATTTTTTTGAATTTTTCATGCCCATTTCAAAATGCGGTCAAAACGCCGGGCTTGACCGTTCCTAGCTAGTGGTTGAATCTTGGAAAACTTTTTGTGTTTCTCTGATTAAATAGATACTTATGTATCTAGAAATGATTTTTGGAAAAAATAAAGAGCAAACTATGAGGCAGCTGTAATTCAAATTTTACCCGTTTTCTCCTGAATCACCGAAAATTTGTCTTTTCTACGAGAGGTGGATCGAAACTTTTGACACCCAACCATTTGGTCGATTGTGTATTATATATGGCCTAGTATTTAAAAAATGATTTGGTCCAATTTTACAACAAATATATGGTAGGTCCTTAGAAAATCTTATTTTGTGCACTCAAAAAATGGAAAATGAATATTTTATCCAAGGAAAATGGAAACTTTCTAAGGCAACATTGTTTGCCATTCCAAGGTACACCCTTGTACAAATATTTGGTAGCTTCTGCACAAAAAAATTTCATTTTGGACACTCAGAAAATAAAAAATAAAATGCTGAAATGATTTTAGACTTTATTTTTATTTGCCTAAGATCAATTTTAAATGGTCATAACGTCCAATAATAGATGATCATAATGTCATACACACATTGCGTTCTGATTGGGCCATAGCCTTCTCACGCGGATCATGCATCAAGCACCGTTGGATGCTCCTGGATCCAACGGTAGCCCTCGCCCCCTCACCCTCTCACCCACCTAGCCCTGACACAACCCCCACGTCCCTACCGCAACCTTCTCCACCTTCTCTCCCGCACCCTTAGCCGCTGCCGCCCCCTTTGGCCAAAAGCCTAGCCGCCGCCCCCGGCCCCGCCGCCGCCCCTCGTGCCGCCACCCCTCCTTCCGAGCATGTGCCGCCCATCATCCCTCCCTCCTCTCCTCTTCTCCTATCGCGCCGCCCATTCATCCGAGCCCAACGACGCCAGATCCGTGCGCCACCCATCTTTCCCCATGTTCCGCTCCCTCCCTGATAAAGCCCAAAAATCGTTCCCCTCCTCCTCCTGTGGATCCAGTCGAACCTGAATCCCTCCCTCATCCCCCCCGTTCACTGAAGCCAATGGCGACTCCACTGGCGATGGGTGTTGGCGACCAACTGCAGACGCAGACGACGGACTGTCCAAGAGATCGATAGATGGGTGGGTGGGTGGCTGCGGGCGCGTGCTCACGTCGAGTTTCCCTGCAGGTCGGCGGCGGCGGGTCTGTAGACGCGGATGCCCCTCTGCAGCGCGGCGTTGGCGGCGTGCCTGGGATCCTGCATCACCCGAGGTAAACCCACGCATGGCCTCCCTTCTTCCCCCCTCTCGTTCTGTTGGTTGTTAGCTCCCATTAGATTGGATCTTGCTTCTCCGCGTGAACGGCTGTGCAGAGCAAAATTTGCGTGATTTATTTTGCAGTATGAGGTTTCTAAGGTCAGTTAGTATGGCACGAACCATATTTATCTCCAATGCTTTCTCAAATTGATTTCCCTAATCCCTACCAAGACCAAGCTCAATTGGCACTATACACTGGATGCATGTTGAACTCTGCAGCCTGCACAATCTTGCGTTGAGGGGAGGATTTGGTGATATTGTCATGTGTATGGCTTTGTTACTGAGCTCAGCTATTACGCCAGCTGGCGAAAGGGGGATGTGCTGCAAGGCGATTAAGTTGGGTAACGCCAGGGTTTTCCCAGTCACGACGTTGTAAAACGACGGCCAGTGAATTGTAATACGACTCACTATAGGGCGAATTCATGAATAACTAAGTAACTGTGGTGCTGAAAAGACACTTCCTGCTGTAGATTATTAATCTTATTATCCATGAGTATATTATGACTCCATATACGGCAACCACATGTGACAATAACACCTTGAGACTGCTATTCGCTAACTACATGTTTACTGTTGTTAGTCATTGTTCTATCATAGGCTATTAAACGTTTTCTTGTTTTTTGTGACTAGTGATGCGGCGCGCCAAGCAACAGTAGGGGAAGGGGGTCTCCTGCTCGAGGAGTCGAAGGAGTAGGGGCGTGCCCAGAAGGCAGACCTGTCCTGCTCGTTGGGGAGGGCCAAGAGGGGTCTGCTCCTCTGCTTCCATTGCGACCGCGGCAGGTAGCTCCTCCATCTCCTTCCCCCACTTCTTGTGCTCACTACTTCTGCTGCTAAGTTGACGAATATGTGATGCACTTGTCCCAAGGAATTTTAGAGGGATCTGTATGAACAAGTCATGTTTTTATTTTATTTTATTTAGGTTGTTAGTTACCAAACAGAGAGAGAGAAGATGAGCTCCTGCTTGGATTTTTTTTCTGCCAACACATGATTTGTATGTATGCAATCATCATCTTGCGTGTGCGAGCTGGTTCCTTGCTTGGCAATCGCGTCGATGACCAAGTGTTAGTGCCGATTTGTTGTGGTGGTGCTCATCTGGCCATTTTTTTTTGCTGATAATTAGGTGCTAAATAATGCTGCAGGTTTATTAGGATGTGGCTGAAACCATTGGATGGCCTTCGTGGACTTGCTATCAATACTGGTCTCATGTTTTGTTTCCTTTCTGGACATGTTATGGTTCAAGTGTTGCTGTTGTTTAGTACTAAGTGCTTAACTTAACTTAGTTTGAGCTACTAAAACCCACTCTCAAATTAATGAATTCCTGTTTTCCGAAACTTCAATGTTGAGCTCCTCTCCTCGCCGAGCCGTGGCCGTCGATTTTCATTTCGTCAACCACCACTCCAGCTACCTTCCAGTGTAATCAAATTTGCTCCTGTATGTATGTATGTATATATATGTATGAGGCTGGGTAGTTCAACTCTAGTTTTCTTTCTAACTATATATGGTGGAAATTGTGCAGGTTCGATGGTGCCAAGTGGCCTCTGGCCATCTTGAACTGGAACTCCAGTAACAAGTAGATGTTGCTGCCGTACTCAATATTTTAAGTTATTTTTTTCATTTTTCAGAGAAGTGTATTAGGTTGATGAGATTAATTAGCTCAGTTGGCTAAAGTAGCAACAATAACAGCCACGCTTTGCCATCCACTTTATAGCTGGATTGTACTTACATGCTTAGGTAACCTTGTACGCATAGCTGGTCTGTTTAATTTATAAATGGTTATCTGTTGCTGCTGCGGGAGCAACGTTGCTGATGGCGATGGGTACGTGATGGTGGCTAGTGTGGTGGACGACCCAGAATATAGTTGGATGGAGCTGCTGGAGGTGAATGGAGCTGCTCCTTGGCCCAATTATCACCCTCCTCAAATTTCTGAACTTCTTTTTGCTGTGTTTTGCTGCAGGTGAATGGAGCTGCTACTTGGGACATTGCGTCTCAGCATTTGTTCAGTGGGTTTGACGCACAGTTTCAGTCAGTCCAAAGTGAGTAGCCGCTTCTCTGAAGCAAAGCTTGTGGGGTTACCTTGTACTACTATCCTATTCCTACCAGCATAGAAGTGAAGTGTGTAGGATTGGTATTATGCCCCTGTGTTATTTGTTCAGTCCTAACCAAGGTCATATTCTTTTGTCCCTTGCACCTGGTTACTATTGATTGCTCAGAACTAGCTGTTGTAGTTGACCAAGTTACTTAAAGTCAGCTGATTGAGCATGCCAAATGATATTTCTGCAATATATATGACATTTTTATCGCATCTGTCTCTAGGAAAACTATTGATTCATAAACTTGTTATATTTAACATGGATAGTTCCGTCGCTATCTAGATCCAATGCATATAGCTGAAACAAGCTGCTTGTGAGGGTTAATACCACCTATTAACTAGAAATTTCTTGTTACACATGCTTTGTGATGCCACCTGTGGTTGTCGTTGCCACCTTATCATGAAAAATCTATTGGTAATGGAATAGTAATTCAAGATAATGGATGATGTTCTCTTCTTCTTCCTCTCGTCTCCCCCAATCTGATCCGTGCGTTCATTTTATTACAGGTTCGTGAAGAGGTCTGATGTGGTTTTGTGAAGGAAGGGGATGTACGGCTCCTCGGGCAGCTCCTTGTCATGGGCGGCGCCGTCGTCTGCAGGGCCGTTTCTTCTTTGAATTACCACACACGCGCGTCTTGTTTGTTGCTAATCAACCAGTGATTTGGGTGATTTTGGGTTGCTGTTAGTTTTGCTTCTGCAATTTAATGCTGTCAATGCTCTTTCTCGTTTGGTGGATCAACTAATTGCTTACAAATCCAGCAAGCATGAATGCTTAATTTTACAGATTTGTTTGACTGACTTTCTCAAATCTAGCTCGTGTCTATTTGTTGGATGTGGATCAAGTCTCCCTATGTAGATGAGTTCTAGATTCCAGTTCACCATGTTTTGCTTATGAATGAATGCGCTAGAAGTAGAACATAATTTGTTGCATTGGTGGTTACTTTATACATTTTCTGATTGGTCAATCAACTAGTTAGCTACAGTTTACATTGGTCAGGGAATGTCGATGGTCAAAGAATTAACGTCCATTCTCCAGATCTTAACATGTGGTTCTTGGATAGGTCCCTTTTTGAAGCCTTTTTTATCTGAATCCCATGAAGTAAATGAGTCTAGTTTTATAACAGGCATGCTGTCTTATTAAATCAGGGGGAAATTATTGCCTGGATAGGTGTTTTCTTTTGAGAAGTTTGTGGATGTTGATCAAGTCCCCCTTTCCGCTCTATGAAACGTTTCTCCTGTTGTACTTCTTAAAAAGCTTTCCGCCGATGGCAGGAAGAAGAAGGTTGTTCACAAGAAGATGGCAGGAAGAAGCAGGCTAATTTGATTCGATCCTCAAGGTAGCCCTTCCCTTCCCCTTCTCTCTTTGATTCGATCCGATCTATGCACAAAGTTCACTAGTTTGGATGCATCATAGAACTTGTGGTGATGTTGTTTAGATTGCCGCAAGCAAAAATACAAGTGTTGAGGTTGTTAAGTGTCTTGTTACGGTGAAACCTGAACCATTTATTGAATAGTAGGATGGCCGACTTTCTATGATTATCTCTTGTTGCTATGTTTGTCTTTTCCATATCCAAATCATGTCTATGAATTGGTGTGCTTGAAAACCAAGGAATGCTTCTATTCCTTGTCGGTGTTCTTTTTATTCTGGTATAAGATGAACCAACTCGTTATTTGTTTGGTGGTTGGTTTGCATACATGTTCTTTTTCTGCAAAAATATGTGGTGGTTCCTTGCAAAGTAAATATGCTGTCAGATTTACTTTTATTTTGTTCCTAATCATTTTGTTCTATAACGTGCAGATGCTGGCCTATCATGTTTCTTCGCGAGCATCAGGACAAAGAAGTTGGAAGAAGCATAGTTCTAGCTCATTGGAGCTAGTTCTGGGAGTAATGAAGCCCTTTAGGCTGATCCTATTTGTATGTGTGTTATATGATGTAGACTGTACACTTGTAGACTCATGTGGTAGACTGTACACTTGTAGACTCATGTGGTAGACTGTACACTTGTAGGGCTCATGTGATACTCATGTGGTAGACTGTACACTTGTAGAGCTGTTATCTAATTGTAAACTTGATGCTGATCACATTATGTATGTATGTTATATGATGTAGCATATTGCTTCTTGCTATTACTAGAAGTATTGTGTCGGTTTTCTGTATTAATATATTGAAATCTGAAGAACATGATGTCGACAGCAGGGTCCCACGAACCAGAACACCACATTTGGGACCCATTTACTAGAATTTGACAATTGGGGTGCATAAAAAAAAGAAAAACAAAGGCTACAGCCCAAAAATAAAAAGGCTATAATATTGGGCCTGGCCCATGTAGCTGACCAAAATTAATAGGAAAAAAAATATATAAAAGGCTGAATTAATGGGCTTGGCCCATGTAGAACACTGAATTGGACCAGGCTGAATGTTACCAATGACCAATTCATTTGGTCGCAAATTTGCCACGTCAGCTTGCCATGTCGGATCCGACGTGTCCTGGGCAGACAGCTAGCGACCAAAACAGAAGGTCGTTGAACCTATGACCTTTTTTTGGTCGTTGCCTTCCACGACCTTCTCACAGAGAAGGTCATTAATTTTAGTTCACGACCGTCAGCTTTTGACCATCCGATTTTGGTCAAAAAAGGGTCGCAAATGAAAAACAATGGCCTTTCAGTGACCAATAGTGATGGTCGCATGTTGAGAAATGTCTTGTAGTGACGTCCAGTGGGGCACACTGAGAGCACCCACTGGGTGTAGTCCCTGAGACCGTCGTTGACTGCTTGATTCGGCGGTGGTCTTAGAACTTCTTTAACATCAACAATCTGAACTTGCTTTTATTCACTTGGAAGTAAAGGAACTTTCTAGTCATCGACTGAATTGTCTTTTTGTTGATTCTAGAAATCTTGTGAACTTGGGACCCAGTATGCTGCCTTGGAGAAGGAGAAGATCCAACTCAAGCTTGATCTGGAGCTCGCTAAGAAGAACTTGCAGGCTGCTCAGGATGAAGTAGCAACCATGGGAGGTAACAACTCGCTAACTGTATGCTTTGATATTTATTCTTTTGCATCCTTTGAACCGAGTGACTTCACTCGAACAGATGTGCATAGTGAAAACCGCCAACTCCAAGCTCAATTGAGGAATGTTATTTCTTTAGACAAAATGACGCAGGCATTGGAGAAGAAGGACACTGAACTTGTGGAGGTGTAGAAGGTGGCGGGTGAGAAGACCGAACTGGCCGAGAGGAAGCTGGCTTCAGTCGGCAAGCTCGAAGAAGAAAATGCCAATCTGAAGATTGTTGTTGATGAAGCAAAGAAAGAAGCTGTGCAACTGAGAGAAGAGAAGGTGGCCCTGATTGATAAGGTGGATGAGCTCACTCGGAAGAGAGACGAGCTGGAGGTTTATCTGGGAGGTCTTTCCAAGAAGCTGTACATCATGCTTGAAGGTACTTTTCTCCATCTGAGTCACTCCAGAAAGCTTTTGTACAATTCTGTAGTGGACTCATTTTCTTACCCTCGTGTAGAGTTTTGTCGGGACTTTGAGAAAGAGACCGAGCGGATTGAACCGGGCCTAGACCCCATGAAGTCTCTCGTTAAAGATGAAGCCACAATGAATGTGATGCGACTTGAAGCTTGTCTTGATGGCGTCTTGGGGTACATCGCTCGACTAAAGATTGCATTGTCCAAGATAGACCAAAAGCTGTGGCCAGAAGACAGACTTCAGAATGACCTTGAGTCGCTGATGGTTTGGCTCAATGACATCCCTAGTCGAGTGCAGGCGTGGAAGAAATCAGCTGCTCGTTGTGGAGCCGACGTGGCTCTTTCACTCGTCAGAGTTCACTTCAGGGATGCCAAGGAGGGAAAATTGAACGCTCTCCAAGTAGCAAACACAAAGAAGCTCCAGTTCCAATCTTTCATGGAGACCTTTATTGAAGCAGCCACCCGCATAGTTGACGACATCAACTTGGACACCTTCATCGAGCCAGCGAGCCCTCCTCCTGCCGAGTGAATGAAATTTTTTAATGATCTGTACTTATTTGCCTTAGAATGCCGAGTGATTGTGTAACCATTAAAACTCTTTTGGGCCTGATGCCTGGATACTTTTGCTTGAGGTCCTGAAACTTGCCAGATTTATCCGAACTTGGTGGTTTTATCTGAATGTTGTCTTCTTGCTTCCGGAATGTTTTGTGTGATCGGATTTTTTTGACTTAGGCGAAGATGGTTCGTAGCTAAGCTTCCGAGTGCGGGTATCGCTCTCCACTTAGAGTAGTTTTTTAAACTTAGGCGAGTATGGGATCGCAGCTAAGCCCTCGAGTGGGAGGATTTCTCTCCACTCGGAGTATTTTTTGAAACTTAGGCGAGTACGGTATCGCAACTAAGCCCCCTGATACTTCTCCAACGTATCTATAATTTTTGATTGTTCCATGCTATTATATTATCTGTTTTGGATGTTTAATGAGCTTTAATATGCTCTTTTATATTACTTTTGGGACTAACCTATTAACGGAGGCCCAATGCCAGTTTCTTTTTTTTGCCTATTTTAGAGTTTGGCAGAAAAGGAATACCAAACGGAGTCCAAACGGAATGGAACCTTCGCGATGATCTTTCTTGGACCGAAAGCAATCCAGAAGGCTTGGAGTCGAAGTCTGGTTCTCCACGAGGTGACCATGAGGGAGGAGGGCGCGCCTATGGGGGTAGGCGTGCCCCCACCCTCATGGGCCCCTCCTAGCTCCACCGACGTACTTCTTTCGCCTATATATACTCTTATACCCTAGATCGATCGCAGAGAGCCACGAAACCACTTCTCCACTACCGCAACCTTCTATACCCATGAGATCCCATCTTGGGGCCTTTTCCGATGATCTGTCGGAGGGGGAATCGATCATGAAGGGCTTCTACATCAACACCATTGCCTCTCCGATGAAGCGTGAGTAGTTTACCACAGACTTTCGGGTCCATAGTTATTAGCTAGATGGCTTCTTCTCCCTCTTTGATTCTCAACACAAAGTTCTCCTCGATGTTCTTGGAGATATATTCGATGTAATACTCTTTTGCGCTGTGTTTGCCGAGATCCGATGAATTGTGGATTTATGAACAAGATTATCTATAAACATTATTTGGTTCTTCTCTGAATTCTTATATGCGTGATTTGATATCTTTGCAACTCTCTTCGAATTATCGGTTTAGTTAGGCCTACTAGATTGATCTTTGTTGCTATGGGAGAAGTGCTTAGCTTTGGGTTCAATCTTGCGGTGTCCTTTCCCAGTGGCAGTAGGGGCAGCAAGGCACGTATTGTATTGTTGCCATCGAGGATAAAAAGATGGGGTTTATATCATATTGTTTGAGTTTATCCCTCTACATCATGTCATCTTGCTTAATGTGTTACTCTGTTCTTATGAACTTAATATTCTAGATGCATGCTGGATAGCGGGCGATGTGTGGAGTAATAGTAGTAGATGCAAAATCGTTCGATCTACTTGACACAGACGTGATGCCTATATTCATGATCATTGCCTTAGATATTTTCATAACTATGCACTTTTCTATCAATTACTCGGCAGTAATTTGTCCACCCACCGTAATACATGCTATCTTGAGAGAAGCCACTAGTGAAACCTATGGCCCAGGGTCTCTTTCTTATTACATTGCATCTCTTTTATTTACATCACATCTCGTTTACTATTTTGCAATCTTTACTTTCCAATCTATACAACAAAAATACCAAAAATATTTACTTTACTATCTTTATTAGATCTCACTTTTGCGAGTGACCGTGAAGGGATTGACAACCCATTTATTGCGTTGGTTGCAAGGTTCTTGATTGTTTGTGCAGGTACTAGGTGACTTGTGCGTTGTCTCCTACTGGATTGACACCTTGGTTCTCAAAACTGAGAGAAATACTTACGCTACTTTGCTGCATCACCCTTTCCTTTTCAAGGGAAAACCAACGCATGCTCAAGAGGTAGCAAGAAGGATTTCTGGCGCCATTGCCGGGGAGATCTACGCCAAGTCAAGACATACCAAGTACCCATCATAAACTCTTCTCCCTCGCATTACATTATTTGACATTCGCCTCTCGTTTTCCTCTCCCCCACTTCTAAAACGATTTTCGAAAACCTTTGGCTTTCCTTCGCCCTTCTTCCTCTCGTCCTTCTGTTTGCTCGTGTTAACATGTGCCTTCTATTAGCTTGCATCTTCGCTTGCTAAATACCTATTGTTATGGATCCTCATCCTCTTGCTAATCTTTTTAAAAGATCCAATTATGATGAACCAATTGCTAGTGAGTTGAGTGCACTAGATTATCTTTATGAGGTTTTGCTTGAAATTCGTGAATCTGAAAATTGTGATGAAGTGTTGAAAGAAGAAAATTATAAAGTGATTCACGATAGCTCCTTGAATGAAAAGCATTATTGCAATGATTTTATTATAAATTCTATTAATGTCAATTGTGTTAATGATATGCAAAACCCTAAGCTTGGGGATGCTAATTTTGCTATGTCTACTACTTGTTGCAATGATCATGATTGGGGTGATTTTTCTTATGAACTTGAAAATTTATTTAAGCCCCATGATGAATATGAGATTGATAATAATGTTTGCATTAATATTGAAAGTGGGTTTGGAGAGGTCATGACTTTAGTTAATGTTAATCCTACTATTTTGGAAGAGTGTCAACTTTGCATACATGTGGATCGTGTTAAGAATATGTTTTGTGATTGCTATATTGTTGAATTTGCTTATGATCCTACATGTAATTATTATGAGAGAGGAAAATATGGTTGTAGAAATTTTTGTGTCACTAAATTACCTCTCGTTATGTTGAGATTGCTATTGTTTCTTCCTCCTTCCTTGCATATGCTAGTCTTTGCTTGTCTTGATAATTTGTTTGCTTATATAATGCCTATGCATAGGAAGTATGTTAGACTTAGATGTGATTTTCATATGCTTCATGATGCTCCCTTTGTGTTTCAATTGCTATCTTTCATGTGAGCATCATTAAAATTATAGATCCCTAGCTAGGGGCGTTAAACGATAGCGCTTGCTGGGAGGCAACCCAATTTTATTTCCGTTCTTTGCTTTTTGCTCCTGTTTAGTAATGAATAGTTCATCTAGCTTCGGTTATGATTGTGTTTTTTATGTTTTAGTTAGTGTTTGTGCCAAGTAAATCCTTTATGGTCTTCTTGGGTGATTGTTGTTTGATCTTGCTGATAAAAACAGAAAGTATGCGCTCACGAAAATAATTATCATTTTTTACCAGAGAGCGATAAAATACCAATTCCAACTGCAGTAGATCAATATACTTTTCATCCTGGTCGTCCCTCTTTTTCAGAAATTTTGGAGTTACATAAGTATTTGGAACCTCCAGATTGATACAGACTGTTCTGTTTTTGACAGATTCTGTTTTTCGCGTGTTGTTTTGCTTATTTTGATGAATCTATGAGTAGTATCGCGTGGGGGGGGGGTATGAACCATAGAGAAGTTGGAATACAGTAGGATTAACACCAATATAAATAAATAATGAGTTCATTTCAGTACCTTAAAGTGGTGGTTTATTTTCTTATAGTAACGGAGCTCATGAGATTTTCTGTTGAAGTTTTGTGTTGTGAAGTTTTCAAGTTTTTGGGTAAAGATTTGATGGATTTTGGAATAAGGAGTGGAAAGAGCCTAAGCTTGGGGATGCCCAAGGCACCCCAAGGTAAAATTCAAGGACAACCAAAAACCTAAGCTTGGGGATGCCCCGGAAGGCATCCCCTCTTTCGTCTTCGTCTATCGGTAACTTTACTTGAGGCTATATTTTTATTTACCACATGATATGTGTTTTTCTTGGAGCATCTTGTATGGTTTGAGTCTTTGCTTTTTATTTTACCACAATCATCCTTGCTGTACACACCTTTTGGGAGGGACACGCATGAATCGGAATTTATTAGAATACTCTATGTGCTTCACTTGTATCTTTTGAGCTAGATAATTTTGCTCTAGTGCTTCACTTATATCTTTTTAGAGCACAGTGGTGGTTTTATTTTATAGAAATTATTGATCTCTAATGCTTCACTTATATTATTTTGAGATTCTTTTAGAACAGCATGGTAATCTGCTTTGGCTATAAAACTAGTCCTAATATGATGGGCATCCAAGATGGGTATAATAAAAACTTTCATATAAAGTGTGTTGAATACTATGAGAAGTTTGATGCTTGATGATTGTTTTGAGACATGAGGATGGTGATATTAGAGTCATGATATTAGAGTATTTGTGAATTTGAGAAATACTTGTGTTGAGGTGTGCAAGTCCCGTAGCATGCACATATGGTAACCGTTGTGTAACAAATTTGAAGCATGAGGTGTTTCTTTGATTGTCTTCCTTATGAGTGGCGGTCGGGGACGAGCGATGGTCTTTTCCTACCAATCTATTCCCCCTAGGAGCATGCACGTAGTGCTTGGTTTTGATGACTTGTAGATTTTTGCAATAAGTATGTGAGTTCTTTATGACTAAGGTTGAGTCCATGGATTATACACACTCTCACCCTTCCACCATTGCTAGCCTCTCTAGTACCGCGCAACCTTCGCCGGTACCATAAACCCACCATTTACCTTCCTCAAAACAGCCACCATACCTACCTATTATGGCATTTCCATAGCCATTCCGAGATATCTTGCCATGCAAGTTTTCACCGTTCCGTCTATTATGACACGCTCCATCATTGTCATATTGCCTTGCATGATCATGTAGTTGACATAGTATTTGTGGCAAAGCCACCATTCATAATTTTCTCATACATGTCACTCTTGATTCATTGCACATCCCGGTACAACGCTGGAGGCACTCATATAGAGTCATATTTTGTTCTAAGTATCGAGTTGTAATCCTTGAGTTGTAAATAAATAGAAGTGTGATGATCATCATTATTAGAGCATTGTCCCATGTGAGGAAAAAAAAGAGAGGCCAAAGAAGCCAATGAAAAAAGGGAAGCCAAAGAAGCCAAACAAAAAAAGGAGAGAAAAAGAGAGAAGGGACAATGCTACTATCCTTTTTCCACACTTGTGCTTCAAAGTAGCACCATGATCTTCATGATAGAGAGTCTCTTATTTTGTCACTTTCATATACTAGTGGGGATTTTTGTTATAGAACTTGGCTTGTATATTCCAATAATGGACTTCCTCAAAATGCCCTAGGTCTTCGTGAGCAAGCAAGTTGGATGCACACCCACTTAGTTTATTTTGTTGAGCTTTCATACATTTATAGCTCTAGTGCATCTGTTGCATGGCAATCCCTACTCAATCACATTGATATCTATTGATGGTCATCTCCATAGCCCATTAATACGCCTAGTTGATGTGAGAACATCTTCCTCCTTTTTGTCTTCTCCACAACCACCATTCTATTCCACCTATAGTGCTATGTCCATGGCTCACGCTCATGTATTCCGTGAAAGTTGAAAAAGTTTGAGAATTCTGAAGTATGAAACAATTGCTTGGCTTGTCATCGGGGTTGTGCATGATCTGAATATTTTGTGTGACGAAGATGGAGCATAGCCAAACTATATGATTTTGTAGGGATGAACTTTCTTTGGCCATGTTATTTTGAGAAGACATGATTACTTTGTTAGTATGCTTGAAGTATTATTATTTTTATGTCAATATTAAACTTTTGTCTTGAATCTTTCAAATCTGAACATTCATGCCACAATAAAGAAAATTACATTGATAATTATGTTAGGTAGCATTCCACATCAAAATTCTGTTTTTATCATTGACCTACTCGAGGACGAGCAGGAATTAAGCTTGGGGATGCTTGATATGTCTCCAACGTATCTATAATTTTTTATTGTTCCATGCTATTATATTATCTATTTTGGATGTTTAATGGGCTTTAATATGCTCTTTTATATTATTTCTGGGACTAACCTATTAACCGGAGGCCAGTGCCAGTTTCTGTTTTTTTGCCTATTTTAGAGTTTCGCAGAAAAGGAATACCAAACGGAGTCCAAACGGAATCAAACCTTCGCGATGATCTTTCTTGGACCGAAAGCAATCCAGAAGACTTGGAGTCAAAGTCTGGAACCCCACGAGGCGGCCACGAGGCAGGAGGGTGCGCCCAGGGGGTAGGCGCGTCCCCCACCCTCATGGACCCCTCGTAGCTCCACCAACGTACTTCTTTGGCCTATATATACTCTTATACCCCAGATCGATCGCAGAGAGGCACGAAACCTCTTTTCCACCGCCGCAACCTTCTATACCTGTGAGATCTCATCTTGGGGCCTTTTCCGGCGATCTGTCGGAGGGGGAATCGATCATGGAGGGCTTCTACATCAACACCATTGCCTCTCTGATGAAGCGTGAGTAGTTTACCACAGACCTTGGGGTCCATAGTTATTAGCTAGATGACTTCTTCGCTCTCTTTGATTCTCAATACAAAGTTCTCCTCGATGTTCTTGGAGATCTATTCGATGTAATACTCTCTTGCGGTGTGTTTGCCGAGATCCGATGAATTAACAGGTGCGGCAGGCACCTGTGGCCATCAACCGACGTGTTTCCTCTATCGCTACTTTACGCCGGACGTTCCATCGAGAGATCAGTCGATCCGATCCTAGGGCTAGTGAAATCCCAGGTTCACGTACATTATGTGCATGCAAAATCGATCGAGCTGCTAGCTTGCTTGCTAGCTATCTTTGCTGCACGTACACGTTGTAGCTCCTGGTGGATTGATCTAGGGATCAAAAGCCAATATTTATGAACAAGATTGTCTATGAATATTATTTGGCTCTTCTCTAAATTCCTATATGCATGATTTGATATCTTTGCAAGTCTCTTCAAATTATCGGTTTAGTTTGGCCTACTAGATTGATCTTTCTTGCAATGGGAGAAGTGCTTAGCTTTGGGTTTAATCTTGCGGTGTCCTTTCCCAGTGACAGTAGGGGCAGCAAGGCACGTATTGTATTGTTGCCATCGAGGATAAAAAGATGGGGTTTATATCATATTGTTTGAGTTTATCCCTCTACATCTTGTCATCTTGCTTAATGCGTTACTCAGTTCTTATGAACTTAATACTCTAGATGCATGCTGGATAGTGGTTGATGTGTGGAGTAATAGTAGTAGATGCATAATCGTTTCAATCTACTTGACACGGACGTGATGCCTATATTCATGATCATTGCCTTAGATATCTTCATAAATATGCACTTTTCTATCAATTGCTCGGCAGTAATTTGTTCACCCACCGTAATACGTGCTATCTTGAGAGAAGCCACTAGCGAAACCTATGGCCCCCGGGTCTCTTTCTTATTATATTGCATCTCTTTTATTTACATCACATCTCGTTTACTATTTTTCAATCTTTACGTTCCAACCTATACAACAAAAATACCAAACATATTTACTTTACTATCTTTATTAGATCTCACTTTTGCGAGTGACCGTGAAGGGATTGACAACCCCTTTATTGTGTTGGTTGCAAGGTTCTTGATTGTTTGTGGAGGTACTAGGTGACTTGTGAGTTGTCTCCTACTGGATTGACACCTTGGTTCTCAAAACTGAGGGAAATACTTACGCTACTTTGCTGCATCACCCTTTCCTCTTCAAGGGAAAACCAACGCATGCTCAAGAGGTAGCACCCCCGCGTGGGAGGATTGCTCTCCACTTGAAGTAGTTTTTGAAACTTAGGCGAGTACGGGATCACAGCTAAGCCCCCGAGTGGGAGGATTTCTCTCCACTCGGAGTAGTTTTTGAAACTTAGGCGAGTATGGGATCGCAGCTAAGCCTCCGAGTGGTTGGATTGCTCTCCACTCAGAGTATTTTTGAAACATAGGCGAGTACGGGATCGCAGCTAAGCCCCCGAGTGGAGAATTGCTCTCCACTTGGAGTATTTTTTGAAACTTAGGCGAGTACGGGACCGCAGCTAAGCCCCTGAGTGGGAGGATTGCTCTCTACTAGGAGTAGTTTTTGAAACTTAGGCGAGTATGGAATCACAGCTAAGCCCCTGAGTGGGAGGATTGCTCTCCACTCAGAGTAGTTTTTGAAACTTAGACGAGTACGGGATCACAGCTAAGCCCCCAAGTGGGAGGATTGCTCTCCACTCGGACTAGTTTTTGAAACTTAGGTGAGTACGGGATCACCGCTAAGCCCCCAAGTGGGAGGATTGCTCTTCACTCGGAGTAGTTTTTGAAACTTAGGCGAAATAGGTTCGCAGCTAAGCACCTAAGTGGGAGGATTGCTCTCCACTCGAGGTTTTTGAAACTTAGGTGAAAACAGCTTCGCGGCTAAGCCACCCACTGGGGGATTTGAACACATGCTTATGAGAGAAAAATCATTAAGGGATTGCAGGAACCATGTCTTGATAAATAATATGAAAATACTCTTATTACATCTCGACGATCTGAGTGTTAAGTATAAAATTTGCGGAGCAGATCTACGTTCCAAGCACGTGGCTCGTCAATCTTCTTTGCGAAGTTGTAGAGGTGATAAGCCCCGTTGTTCAGCACCTTGTTGACGAGGAAAGGACCTTCCCACACGGGGGCAAGCTAGTGAGGTCATTGTTGATCCACTTGGAGTACGAGGTCCCCTTCTTGAAAAGCTCGGCCTTTGATGTTCCTAGCATGGAACCGATCAAGATCTTGCTGATAGACTGTCGACCGAATCAAATCCATTTCTCACTCTTCTTATAGAAGGTCTACTGCATCTTGAAGCGCTTGCTCTGCCTCCGCCTCTGAGTAAAGTTCCACTCGAGGCGCATTGTGATACAGGTCACTTGGTAACACGGCTTTAGCCCCATACACCATGAAGAAAGGGGTTCTGTTGGTGGATCAGTTGGGAGTTGTCCTCAATCCCCACAAAATAGATGGTAGCTCAGTTACCCAAGCCCCGGCTATGTGCTCAAGGTTGCGCATGAGCCGAGGTTTCAACCCTTGGAGGATCAGGACATTTGCTCTCTCGGCTTGCCCATTGGACTCCGGGTGCTCAACGGATGCGTAATCCACCCGAGTGCCCTGAGAAGCACATAACTCTCTGAATTCTTCCGAGCCAAAATTTGAGCTATTGTCTATGATGATGCTGTGTGGAACTCCATATCGGAATATTAACTCTTTTACGAAACTGATGGCGGTGCTCGAGTCTAAGTTTTTGATAGGCTTTGCTTCAATCCATTTGGTGAACTTGTCGACTACTACACGCACATGAGTGAAGCCACCCCTACCAGTCCTGAGAGGTCCAACCATATTCGAACCCCATACGGCAAATGTCAAGATGAGTGGAATGGTTTTCAAGGCAGACACGGGCTTGTGGGACTTGTTTGAGTAGAATTGACAACCCTCACACTTTTCGACTATTTATTTTGTGGCTTCATTGGCTTGTGGCCAGTAGAATCCTACTTGGTATGCTTTGGCCATGATGGTCCGAGAGGATGCATGGTGACCACAGGTCCCCGAGTGAATCTCATTCAAAATTAGTCAACCCTCTTCTGGAGAGATACATCGCTGAGCCACGCCAGTGACACTTCTTGATAGAGCTGTCCGCCTATTACCGTGAAGGTTTTGGACCTACGGGTAATCTAACGTGCTTCAACTTCATCCTCTGGAAGCTCCTGCGTGAGCAGATATGCAATATATGGCACTGTCCAGTTAGGGATGATTATCAAAATCTCCATAATTAGGTCGACAACTGCTGGCACCTCAACTTCAGTCGGATTGGTGGAACTAATCGGTTCGGGAGGATCCTCAATAAAGGGATCTTCTTGTACTGACGGGGTATGGAAATGCTCCAAAAACACATTATTGGGGATAGGCTTCCGAGTGGACCCTATCTTTGCCAGGTCATCAGCTGGTTGATTCTTGAGTCTAGGAACATGGTGGAGCTCCAACCCTTCAAACTTATTTTCCAATTTCCTGACCGCATTGCAGTATCCGGTCATGGCGGTGCTCCTGACATCCCACTCCTTCATCACCTGATTAACCACCAAGTCCGAGTCGACGTAGACCATCAGGCGACGGACGCCGAGTGAGATGGCCATACGCAACCCATAGAGAAGTGCTTCGTACTCAGCTTCATTGTTGGAGGAATCAAAGTGAATCTGGAGGACATAACTGAGTTTGTCGCCTCTTGGTGACACCGAGACCACTCTGGCACCAGAACCATTTAACATCTTAGATCTATCAAAGAACATGGTCCAGTGTTCTGAGTGAACCTGAGTCGGCTGCTGCTGCTCAATCCGCTCGGCCAGGAAATCTGCGATTGCTTGAGACTTGATTGCCTTCTTTGCTTCAAACTTGATATCTAGAGGAAGAAGTTCAATTGCCCACTTCGCCACTCGGCCGGTTGCATCTCGACTATTAAAAATTTCAGACAATGGAGCATCGCCGACGAATGAAATCGAGTGGTCTTGGAAGTAATGTGCAACTTTCTTCGTAGTCAAATAAATTGCATAGACAAGCTTCTGGTAATGTGGATACCTTTGCTTGGACGGAGCCAAGACTTCAAAAATGTAATACACTGGGTGTTGAAATTTATTGGCCTTGCTTCTTCCTCTCGCTCTATTGTGAGCACTGTGCTGACAACTTGACCAGTGGTTGCAATATATAACAGTAGAGGCTCTTTGCTGACCAGAGCGGCAAGCACTGCCTGGGTGGAAAGCAGGGCTTTGACCTCTACAAATGCTGCTTCGGCTTCAGGAGTCCACTCTAATGTATCAAACTTTTTCATCAGTCGGTAGAGAGGCAATGCCATTTCACCGAGACGAGAAATGAATCGACTTAACGCAGCCAGACAACCTGTAAGCTTCTGAACGTTGTGCGTGCGCACAGGGCGATTCATTTGGAGAATTGCACCAATCTTCTCAGGATTTGCATCTATCCCTCGTCCGTAAATGAGCAAACCGAGAAACTTTCCTCCGGGAACTCTGAATGTGCATTTGGACGGATTCAGCTTGATGTCATATCTTCTTAGATTGGCAAAAGTTTCAGCGAGGTCAGTCAGCAGGTCAGAACTCTTGCGTGACTTGACCATGATATCATCCATTCATGCTTCCACGTTCCGACTGATCTGAGTGAGCACGCACTTCTGGATCATGCACATGAATGTGGCGCTAGCATTCTAAAGACCAAAAGTCATATTAACATAGCAAAAACACCCGAACAGGGTGATGAAGGCCATTTTTATTTCAGAGGGTCCATACAATAGGATCTAATGTTACCCAGAATATGCATCCAGAAAGGACAAACGCTCACGACCCGCAGTCGAGTCGACAATTTGATCGATGCGGGGGAGAGGAAAATGATCTTTCGGGCAGGCCTGATTGATATGCTTGAAATCAATACACATACGAAGTAAATTGTCCTTCTTAGGGACCATGACGATGTTGGCAAGCCACTCAGAGTGGTATATTTCACGGATGAACTCAGCTACCAGTAGACGAGCCACCTCCTCGCCAATCGCCTTCCTCTTTTCTGTGGTGGACCGACGGAGATGCTCTTTGACAGGTTTTTCCTTTGAGTCGACATGCAAAAGGTGCTCAGCTAGCCCCCTGGGTACACCTGGAATGTATGATGGTTTCCATGCAAAGATGTCCTAGTTCTCGCAGAGGAACTGCATGAGCGCGGCTTCCTATTTGCTGTCGAGCATTGTTGAGATGTGGGTCAGAGCAGCAGTGGGGTCTTCTGGGTGAATGTGTACTGGCTTCGTCTCACCGGCCGACTGAATTGCGGATTCTGAAGCAGGCTTCTTGGGTCGGAACAAATCTGTCGGGTCGGCATTTTTCTTGTACTCCTCCAGTTCCACCACCGCCATTTTCTCATCAGCAATCTTGGAACCCTTATGGTGGCACTCCTCTGCTCTCTGCCTATTTCCCGTGACTGTGATCACACCTTTGGGTCTGGGCATCTTCAACTTAAGATACACGTAACATGGACGGGCCATGAAACGAGCATATGTGGGCCTCCTAGGATAGCATGATAGGCACTATGGAAATCCACTACCTCAAATGTCAACTTCTCTTTGCGGAAATTCTTGGAATCCCCCAAAACCACATCAAGAGCAATTTGTCTGAGTGACTTTGCTTTCTTCCCTGGGATGACTCCGTGGAACTGCATGTTGCTCTCTCTAAGTTTGGACATCGGAATGCCCATCCCCTAGAGGGTCTAAGCATAAAGAATTTTCAGACCACTGCTGCCATCCATGAGAACTTTAGTCAGTCGGGTGCCCCCAACGACTGGGTCGACCACCAACGCTTGCTGCCCTGGGGTAGCAACGTGTGCGGGTGATCTGATTAGTCGAATGTAATGGGATTTTTCGACCACTTCAGGTACGTCGTGGTTGTTGGAGCAACTATGTTCACTTCTCTGTTTATGACTTTCAGTCGACTTTTGCTCTCGACGTCAGCAAAAAACACAAAGGTAGCATTAACCTTTTGGTAACCATCATCCTTTTCCTCATCTTCATCCTTATCAGAGTCCTTTTCACTGGGTTGACCCTCTCTGAACTGCTGAATTAGCAGTCTGCACTATCGAGTGGTATGCTTGGGTAGAATCAAGCTACCTTCTTCATCCTTCTTTGTGTGAATGTGACACCGCAAATCCAGGACGTCCTGGCCGGACTGATCCTTCAACTTTTTGGGCACTCATGGCCCCTTGGGTTTTCCTTTAAATTTTCCTTGGATATTCACCATTGTTGCCTCAACTTGACCAGTGGCTTCAGCCTTGTGCTTCTGTTTCCGATTGTTTCCACCTCTGGTGTCCTGGTCGACAGGCTTCCCCTTGCACTTGCGGAGTCGTTCCTCCTCTACGCCATTCACATACCGAGTGGCTATCTCCATCATCTGATTGAGAGAAATGGCCCCAGAGCGACCGAATTTCAGTGTGAGCTCTCTGTACCATACACCTTCCTTGAAAGCGCAGACGGCCTGGTGCTCTGAAACATTCTCAACCAGTTGATGAAGTGTAGTCCACCGCTGGATGTAATCCCTCAAGGTTTCATTTGGTTTCTAAACACAGTGTTGCAACTCAGACATCCCAGCGGGACGCTTGCAAGTGCCTTTGAATGTCTTGATAAACACTCGGGCTAGGTCTTCCCAATAGAATATGCTTCCAAGAGCCAACTGATTCAACCAAGCTCTGGTCAAACCTTCAAGCATCAAGGGGAGATGCTTCATGGATACATCATCATTGCCTCCACCAATCTGCACCGCCACCCAGTAATCATCTAACCACGTGTCTGGCTCTGACTTCCTAGTAAACTTGCTCACTCCCGCAGCCAATCTGAAGTTGGGCGGGATCTCAGCTGCTCGGATAGCTGTGCTAAAATATTCAGGCCTAGAAACGAATGCTCTGCACCCAGTCGGACGTTCTCTATCTTTCCCTTCTTTGTTAGCTCTGCCTCTGTCAATCAAGCCCTGTATGAGGACTGACCTAGCATTGAATCCAGGCTCTCTTGGGTCGATTGGAATTCTCCGCTCATCACCATACGGGCGCCTGTCATCATACCGCCAGGGCGAGTACGATACACCCGTCGGAGGAGGTGTAGGCACTTGACGGCGGTCATCATGGTGATATCGAGGATATAACTGTCCGTGGACTCGGCCAAGGTACTAGTCCTGGCGATAACCATGGTCTTCATGCCGCGAAGGTGACCTTGGCCTATGTGCCGACTGAACCGTGTCCGCCACCATAGACCTGCTGTAAATCCTGTTGCGCGACTGAGAAACAACTGAGTTTTGTTCCCCGTCCACTCTGAGCAGTGCCCGAATTTTCTATAAACATCTACCAGCTTCTGAACAGGATGCCTGAATTGAATCTGCTAGACATGTAGCTGCTACAACATTTTGGATCGGGGTAAGATATACCTGACATTCTTCCCGAGGTTCAGTCGGAAACAGCTATCGTGGCCGTCGACTAGAACGTGTAATTTGCTGGAGGGCACGATCGTCGAGTGCTTGCTAAAGATTCTCCAGACGCATACGCTCAGCCAGGGTGGCAGAAAGCACAAGTGCTCCCTGGGTGATTTTGGTAATTAATGTCAACATATCTCCCGTTGGACTAATACCTTCATCTAGTGTATTTCAGAAAGTTCAACAAAGGCGTGGCATGGACAAGAGGATGTGGAACCCTTTCAAGATGCTAAGGACAAATATTGGCAAAAGCTCAAGACTCTTTATTTCTGTTTTAGTGATCCAAGATCACATTGAGTCCATAGGAAAAGCCAATACCATTAAAAGGGGATAGGAAAGGTTACTTAATGTTCTACTTCCTCAAAGTGCTTAGTGATATGATCCAAAGCCCTCAACCACTTTCTCAAATCCAAATATGTCCAAAACCTAAAGTCAAACTCGGCCCCACTGATTTGATTCATCTGGCGCCACCAAGTTCACTTGACATGGCCACTGCCAAAACCCTAATCAGTTTGGTCTCACCGATGGGATCTCGGTGTCACCAAGATGGGCTTGCAAAATCTCTGTTGCCTATTGCAACTAGTTCGGTCTCACCGAGATATGCAGTCAGCCCCACCGAGTTTGCTTGACCAACTCTCTGTTTGCTTATTACTAAAATTGGTCTCACCGAGTTTGTGTAATCGGTCAAATAGAGATGAGGTTTTACCCTAACCCTAGCACATTGGTCCCACCGAGTTGATCATGTCGGTCCCACCGTAGAGCCTAACGTTCACATTTTGAACTGGATCGGTCTCACCGAGTTCATATGTTCGGTCTGACCGAGTTGGCTCAAATGTCTGTAATGGCTAGATTTTGTGTGGAGGCTATATATGCCCCTCCACCCTCCTCTCCATTCGCGAGAGATCCATCAGAACATGACTACACTTTCACTACTCATTTTCTGATAAAGAACCACCTACTCATGTGTTGAGACCAAGACATTCCAATCCAACCTCAAGAATCTTGATCTCTAGCCTTCCCCAAGTTGCTTTCCACTCAAATCATCTTTCCACCATAGCCAAATCTGTGAGAGAGAGTTGAGTGTTGGGGAGGCTATCATTTGAAGAACAAGAGCAAGGAGTTCATCATCAACACACCATCTATTACCTTTTGGAGAGTGGTGTCTCCTAGATTTGTTAGGTGTCACTTGGGAGCTTCTTTCAAGATTGTGGAGTTGAACCAAGGAGTTTGTTAGGGCAAGGAGATCGCCTACTTCGTGAAGATCTACCCCAAGTGAGGCAAGATCTTCGTGGGCAATGGCCATGGTGGGATAGGAAAGGTTGCTTCTTCGTGGACCCTTCGTGGGTGGAGCCCTCTGTGGACTCGCGCAACCGTTACCATTCGTGGGTTGAAGTCTCCACCAACGTGGATGTACGATAGCACCACCTATCGGAACCACGCCAAAAATCTTCGTGTCTCCAATTGTGTTGGCACACTCCAATCCCGCCCCTTTACTTTTTTGCAACTTGCATGCTTTATTTTCCACTGCTCATATACTCCTGCCACGCTTGCTTGAAATGTATTGTGAATTCTTAAACTTGTGCTAGAAATCCACCTCAACTTGAACAACTTAAAAACTGCTACTTTTGCTTGTTGAGGGTCTAATCCCCCCTCTAGACACCTCTTCTCCATCCTTTCAATTGGTGTCAGAGCATTGGTCTCCATTTCTACGATGGGAAGTTTTAGACATAGAGTGCCTATGCTTGATGGAGAGTTCTTTAATGCTTGGAAAAATGAGATGCTTGAGATTTTCAATGAATATCACTTAAACAAGTACATTACTCATTGAATCTCTTGGCTATAATTTACTTTCCGTATCTAGACTAGCCGATTTCGGTTTCAATGTCCTATTTACTAAAGTAGATTGACAAGTGTTTCGAAGAGATAATCATAATATGGTCTTTAATGGTATACGTAGAGGTGATCTATACATTATTGATTTCACTAAAAAGGCTCAACCTAGAACTTGCTTAATTGCTAGATCTTCCAAAGGTTGGTTGTGGTATAGAAGGTTAGGTCATGTGGGCATGCGAAATCTTGATAAATTTATTAAAGGTGATCATATCATTGGAGTTAAAGACGTTATATTTGACAAGGATAGACTTTGCAGTGCTTTTCACACAGGAAAACAAGTTGGAGGAAGCCACCCTGTAAAAAACATCATGACCACAAGAAGACCGATCAAGCTGCTTCATATGGATCTTTTTGGTCCCAACGCCTGCAAAAGTCTCGATGGTAACTCATTCAGTTTAGTCATTGTTGATGAATTTTCAAGATTTACGTGGGTGTTCTTTCTTGTTGATAAATTGCAGGTCCAAAAGATCTTCAAGAACTTTGCTAGGAAGGCCCAAAATCAATTTGAAGTGAAGATCAAGAAGGTTTGCAGCGACAACGGAATGGAGTGCAAGAACGCCAATGTGGATACCTTTCTTGATGAAGAAGGGATTTCACATGAGTTCTCGGCTACATACACACCTCAACAAAATGTAGTTGTTGAGAGGAACAACCAGAATCTTATTGAGATGGCGAGAACGATGCTTGATGAGTACAAGATGCCAAAACACTCTTGGGCAGAAGCGGTTGAGACAGCTTGTCATGCAACAAATCGTCTATATCTTCACAAGTTACTTGGCAAGGCGGCATACGAGCTTCTCACTGGTAACAAACCCCAAGTTGGATACTTTCAAGTATTCGGCTCAAAGTGATATATTCTTCATAAGAATCGTCGTTTGAAATTTGCTCCTAAATCTCATGAAGGTTTCCTACTCGGTTATGGCTCAAAATCTCACACTTACCGTGTCTACAACAATTTCACCCAAAAGGTTGAAGAGACGGTAGACGTGAAGTTTGATGAATCTAACAGCTTGCAAGTAGAGCAATTGCCAATTGATGTAGGAGACAAAGACCCTTCGGAAGCAATCCAAGACTTGTCTATTGGCAAGATTCGCTCACCGGAGATGAAGGAGAGTACCTCGTCCGTTCAAGTGGAAGCCTCTACCTCACGACAAGGTGAACCACAAGTTGACTTGGAGGCATCCACAAGTGGGACACGCCAAGATGATGAAAACGAGGAAGTACACCAAGATGAACCTCATAAACCTCCTTCTCCACCTCCATAAGAGAACAACAACACAAACAACGAAGAAGGCCAAGAGGAAGAACAATATGATGAAGAGGATGTTCCACCCCGACCCAAACAAAAGCACTCACAAGTTAGAGCAAGAGTTTCAAGAGACCATTCTGTCGAACAAATCTTTGATGATATCCAAACCGGGAGAATTACTCGCTCTAAAACTCGTTTGGCTAATTTCTGTGAACATTATTCATTCATCTCTAGTATTGAACCTATTAAGGTTGAAGAAGCGCTTGATGATCCGGATTGGGTGAACGCCATGCACGAAGAGCTACACAACTTCGAGAGGAACCAAGTGTGGACATTGGTAGAAAAGCCGGACAACAACCAAAATGTCATTGGAACCAAATGGGTGTTTCGGAATAAGCAAGATGAAGATGGACAAGTTGTATGCATCAAGGCTCGTCTCGTCGCCCAAGGCTACACTCAAGTCGAAGGTATGGACTATGGTGAGACATATGCCCCCATTGCTAGACTTGAGTCCATACGCATCTTACTTGCTTATCAATCATCATGATATTACATTATACTAAATGGACATCAAAAGTGGTTTTCTAAATTGTGAAATTGAGGAGGAAGTTTATGTTAAAAAACCTCCCGACTTTGTTAACCCTGAGAAACCTAATCATGTTTACAAACTTCAGAAAGCTCTTTATGGTCTTAAACAAGCTCCTAGAGCATGGTATAAATGATTGACCAAGTTCCTTATTGAAAAAGGCTTTGAAATTGGAAAATTGATTCTACACTTGTTACTAAAAGGGTTAATGGTGAATTATTTGTGTGCCAAATTTATGTGCATGATATCATATTTGGTTCAACTAACCCTCATTTTAGTGAAAAGTTTGGAAGACTAATGTCAGAGAAGTTTCAGATGTCTATGATGAGTGAACTCAAGTTATTTCTTGGTTTGCAAATATAGCAAACTAAGGAGGGTACCTTTGTTTCCCAAATAAAGTATACCAAGGACCTATTCAAGAAGTTCAACATGCAAGAAAGAAAAGGTATGAAAACACCTATAATGAATGTGCTATTAAGATTGCTCACAATCCCGTGCAACATTCCCGAACTAAGCATATTGAAGTTCGTCATCATTTCATTCGAGATCATGTTGCTAAAGGAGACATCGATTTTAAGCATGTTCGTACCAATAAGCAATTGGCGGATGTATTCACCAAACCGCTTGATGAGAAAGTATTTTGCCATTTGAGAGGTGAATTGAACATCATTGATGCCTCAAACTTGGAGTGGAAACTCCATTCAGATACATGCAAGGCATGAGCCTTTGACTAATCGTTGATATTTCTCTTATGATGATGATCATATGTCTTGGATCTCTACTTGTATCCTTTCATGTCATCTAACCCTTGTAGGTACTATCGGCGTTCTGGGAATGGGGGTACCCAGACTTGCCTGCCTGCGGCCCACGGCGTCGCTCGCCAACGGCCTGGTATAGCCCAGCTTCAGCATCAAAAACCCAAGACCCTCGCGAGGGGCCAAGCCTCACGAGGCGGACGATACCAAGACCTCCATGAGGAGCGGCCTCCTCAGGCTGTCTCCCAAGGAGTGGAGATTTCTATGCGGGCTTTACCTCATGAGGTTCGGATGACATGAGCCATGACGACCAAGGACAGGTGGGAGCCAGTGGGCGCAGTGTACCAATTTCCTCTTTGGTGCTAAGGAGGCAAGCACATGCGCGGAGTCCTAATGAATCAACCAAAGGTTTGCATTCCAGTGCAACAAGACCGGGACCGCCAGGACGGCATGACAGGGGTAATCACCGAGCCCACCACGGCGTCACGACCAGAGGCTTTTGCAGGCGAAGACTACTTTTTTTAGGATAGCATGTACTAGTTGTCTCCCTTTGAATTTGGCCGTTGTGGGAACCCTTCTTGCCTTCATTTTTGGAAGAGGACCAAGGCCATTATAAGTAGGACTTAGCCACCACCATAGGGAGGGACCGGATGAGATCCATTCCATCCTCACACTCACCAGCTTGCTCGAGTCCAAGAACACTCCTACTCTTGAGGTTGTTCTCCCACTGTACTAGTTCATCCTGAACCCCTCGAGGCCAATCCACCACAAAGCAGTAGTAGGATTTTACACTACGAGGTGGCCCGAACCTGGGTAAACTGCTCTGTCTCGTTTCCTTCCTATTCATCGATTTAGGCCGAGAGATTGGCAAATAGGCAGACTGGGATGTTGAGTTCTTCGTAGTCACCCTAGAGTTCAAACCTCTCAAGGGTCTGCGGAACCCGAAATCCGACATTTGGCGCGCCAGGTATGGTGCCGTCGAAGGTCCGCCTCTCTGTCCACTGTGCTCCGCTGCTTGGCTCTCATGGCGGACACTCCTCCATCGACCGGATCGACGCGCACTTTCATGGGAACCGAGGGCCTCTAAGCTTTCACCCCCGCCCTACGGCGGGTGTAGTGGCTACCCAAGTTCAGGCCGGAGTTGCGCCCTGATACGACAGAGCGGTGGATCCGGCAGGTTTTCTCTGGGCATACACTACAAAAAAGACACATTCGTGACATTTTGGGCCAAACGAATTTTTTTTCTGTCATACAGATGACACTTCTTGACGATAATTGTGAAAAAACCCGGTATCATCATACATGTGGTGGGATCCTACTTCTATGACAAAAAATCATGAGAGAAAATGGGCTTTTCGTCCTGGGCGGGCCGGAGACGCAGCTGCATGACATTCTTTGGGCCGTCCATGACGGAAAACACCATGGTAGAAGCGAGGGCGAGGAAAATTTCGGGGAGTTCCCGGTTACGGTGGGAGGTCGGGGGCCGAGCGATGCGCGTTTCGTACTCGTACACGCGTGTGTGCGAGGCGTTGGCTCTAACTGAACCCGAGCGAGGCGTTGAGCTCTAACTGAACCCGAGCGATTGCACTGCAGGCTACGCGTTACTGAACCCGAGCGATCGATCGATGGCTGTTAACTGAACCCGAGCGTTGCGGGGGGGGGGGTTGGATGAACAGTGAGCGGTTGCATTGCCTCTGGATGAACAGGACCCCGTGGTGTGGAGGGCTGGATGAACAGTAGACGGTGGAGGGGTGCCCGTGGAGGGGTGGTTGAACAGGACCCCGTGGTGTGGAGGGCTGGATGAATAGTAGACGGTGGAGGGGTGGTTGAACAGTAGCCGGTGGAGTAGCACGCGGTGGAGGCTGGATGAACAGGAGCCCGTGGAGGCCGGAGGAGGTCGACGGTAGCCCGTGGAGGCTGGAGGAGGTCGACGGTGGAGATGAACAATATCCCGTGGAGTCCCGTTTTACGATACGCCACACCCCTCCCGATGAACAGGACCCCCGTTTCGACCATAGGAGGTCTGTTTCGTCCATTTTCGGTGCACCACACCCCTCCCGATCAACAGGACCCCCATTTCGACCGTAGGAGGTCCGTTTCCTCCATTTTGCGGTATGCCACACCCCTCCCGATCAACAGGACCCCCGTTTTGACCGTAGGAGGTCCGTTTCGTCCGTTCAGCGGTACGCCAGGCCTCGTTTCCATCGCCTGTTCCGTCCAAGCCCTCCCGATGAACACGACCACACATTCCGTTCCGACCCAGCCGGTTGGCTCCCACGCGTTCTGTTGCATCCCGATGAACACGACGCATTCCGTTGCCTCCCGATGAACACGACACATTCCGTTGCCTCCCCATGAACACGACGCATTCCGTTGCCTCCCCATGAACACGACGCATTCCGTTGCCTCCCCATGAACATGACGACGACGTTGTTTCTCCGTTCCGACCCAGCCATGTACACGAGCCATGGCCGTACGTATGCGCGAGTAGGCGTTCGAGACCCTTCCCGTATGTACACATACATGGCCGTATTTTCTTTCTTGCACCCTGGCCGCTGTACGTACGTGTGCATGCTATGTGCGCGCCTCTACTACGACACGTGCACGCCTCTACTATGACACATGCGCGCCTCTACATCGACCAGTATGTACATACACGTTCGCGACCAGAATGACAACGCTACGTATGCTTCGACCAGGTGGGTCCCGACTGTCAGGCACTTCCTTGCCTGCGAAGATGTAGCTGGTGGGTCCCAGCAGTCAGGGGGGCGAATCATTTTTTTCCCGGACGCACTTCCTTGCGTGCGAAGGTGTAGCTCCTGGGTCCCAGCAGTCAGGGGGACGAATTGTTTTTTTTGCCCGGATGCACTTCCTTGAGTGCGAAGGTGTAGCTGGTGGGTCCCAACAGTCGGGGGGCGAATCGTTTTTTTTCGGACGCACTTCCTTGCGTGCGAAGATGTAGCTGGTGGGTCCCAGCAGTCAGGGGGGCGAATTGTTTTTTTCCCGGACGCACTTCCTTGCATGCGAAGATGTAGCTCGTGGGTCCCAGTAGTCAGGGGGAGAATCATTTTTTTCACGAAATACGGTGGCCCGTCCGATGGGTCCCCTCTGTCAGGTGGAGGAATAATTATTTTGCGCATAATAAGGAGGCACTTCCTTGCGGCTGCCGTGGACCCAGCTGTCAGCCTCTCCACGTACAGTCCACGTTCGATGGAAGTCGTTCCTTGACCATGTTGACCACGCCGCGCCGAGAGCAGCAGGGCGGTGGACAACGGCGAGGCCTAGGAAGGGGACGACGCGGAGCCGGGGAAGACGCGGCAGTGGATGCACACGCGGAGAGGAGTACAAGGGTTTGCTGGTTTGGCTGCGCTGCCGTCGCCGCAGAATAACAGGGGGTGTGGGTGAGTGGAGGGATGGCCTGGCCAGCGGTGGGAGTAGTAGGGGGCGGTGAGGCCTCCGCGACAGCATAGCCGGCCACGGAAGGCAGGAGCAGGCGGCACCACCGGTGCTGCTTTGGGCGGCTAGAGCAAGAAGACTAGAGGTTGAAGAAGCACGACGGCCGTTGGATGGACATCGTATGGTCACTGCAGCTAGAATCGTTTATATTGACTAAGTTGACAAAGCCCTTGGTACGTCAACTTAGTAGGCCCACAGGCCAGCTTCCGAAACGGTGCGCCCCAGATGTCAGGGGGAGGAATCATTTTTTGGGCGGGTGAAGCTAGAATATCCGAGATGGAAGAAGAAGCATGGCATCCGTTGGATGGACATCCAACGGCCACTGCTGCTAGAACCGTGTGTTGACTATTAGTTGACAAAGCCTTGCATACGCGTCAACTCTGTTTTTTAGGGGACGCGTCAACTTAGTAAGGCCAGAAGTGTGTGGCAGAGAACTTATAGCCCATTTGAGATTTGTAAGAATGTGTAGCCCATTTTTGATTTCTAATGGAATTTACTACAGCCCATTTACAGTTTTTTAAAAGTACAGCCCATTTCAACCAACCATTCAAAACAGAATTAAATAAAACTTCCCACATTTTGATGGGATCCAAAATATTTTTATCCCGAAATTTCTAGTCAAATTAAATACAATTTCAATATAAATTTATATTACGTAAAAGTCCAACGAAACATTGCGCTCGCAACAATTAATGAAATTAAAATTTTCAATATCCAAAAATAATATTTTATAAAGTAATCACGTGTTTGGTGCATTTTTTTATAGTTACTGCCCAGTTTTTATAATTACATCCCATTTATTATTTCATAAAGTCCATTTTCTTGTTAAGCCTAATGCATCCTTGCTAGGAAAGATTTGCAGCCCAGCGGGGTGGAGAATAACAACTTGACCTTGCTTGGGTATTCCTAAAAAAAGTATAGCTGGGCTAGCCATTTCAGCTTGAAAAAAATTAATATCTGGGCTGGATATCTGGCCTGGGCTAGACGGGCCACAGCCCACCTAGTTAATACCTGCAGCGATGTTTTCGTTGTTGTTCCGAGGAGAAAAATTAATATCTGGGCTAAACATCGAAAAACTCTGCAGTGCTCACACCTCAAAAACACAAATACTGCTCGAGCTGCTTGGTCCCAGCTGTCGGCCGCTTCTTCTGCAATTCTCTCGTTTATTGACTGTACTACATAGGTTGACAATGGTGTGGGACCATGATGTCAGGAAACCAGGAGGAAGCAAAATAAATTATAGTTATATATATATAAATAAGGAGGCACTTGCGTACGTTAGGCTATGGACCTGGTGGGTCCCCATTGTCATTCTCTCTAAGTAAAGTCATCTCCTTGCCCGCGCGCGCTTTCCACCCGAAACAGTCAGCGTCGCCCTCCCCGCTTCCTGGTGCAGGCAATTGCTCCGCCTTCAAACGACACAAGTGTCGTCCGTCCGTCCATCTGCCTCTCACATTAATGATACGCGGTTGCCGAGGCGGCTACTCCGGCGCCACACGTCCATCCCTCCACCCTCCCACCATTGCTATATAAACTGCCGCGCCGGCCATAGTCGCAGTCATCCGCATCCGTTCCCTTTCTCCTGTCCACACCACTACTGCGCACCATGGCTTTCTCGTGCTCCAGCGCTCTTCGGGACGGGCGGACAGCGGACCACAAGGAGATGGCAGCCATTGCTGCCGACCGGCTGGCCGGCAGGCAGCCGGAGGACGACGACGTCCCAATGGAGAACATGGTAGTCGACGATCCGGCGCCAACCCCCTCCTCCGCGCCATCCTCGCCGGTGCATTGCACCATGACCATCGACGAGACCCGTGCCCAATATATGGACAGGGTGAGGTAGATGCGTGAGGAGCAGTTCCGGGAGGCGCAGGCCGACGCCGCCTACAACCACCATCTCCTCGAGGAGCACCTGCAGGCGGAGGAGCAGATCACCGCGGAGCGGGCGGAGCAGGAGGCGCTGCCTGACTCGTACCGCTCCGTGCGCAAGGGCCGCCTCGAGCGCTGGCAGTACCACATGCAGGTGGCAGAGGCTGCGGCCGCCTATAAAGAGGCTAGCAAAGAGGGCGATGAAGCGGGCGAGGCGCTGTTTGGCGAGACCGAGGACGAGGCAGAGGACAATGCCGGCTCCGACGAGTCCCCACTCCGCTGGCGTCGATGAGGCCCTGCTCCGCCGAGGCCCCGCGCCAACAACGAGGGAGAGGACACCGCCAGCTCCGCCGAGGCCCCGCCCCGCCAACAACAAGGCAAAGGACACCGCCGGCTTAGCCGAGGCCCCGCCCCACCAACAACGAGGCAGAGGACATCGCCGGCTCCGCCGAGGCCCCACCCCGCTGCCAACGAGGCCGCGCCACACAGAAAATGAGGAAGAGTAGAACACGGTAGGTCGCCGCCGCTCGGGTCCAAGTAAGGCCACCGCTGCTACCCTCCGGTTGAAGCCAAGCTAGGCGGGTTGACCATTGACGGCCGGTTAGCTTCTTGGCGGCGACGTGTAGTAGGAGAGCTGGGCTGGAGAAGAACGCTGCTTCTACTTAACTGCTGGTGCAGTTGGCTGACTGACATGTGGGCCCAACAAGCCACATGTCAGTTACACAACTGCACCTGTAGTTAAGTCACAGAAGCTTCTGTTCGGCTCAGCGGGACACAGGTGGGTAGCTTCAGTTAATTAATTATACCTCCAGCGCACCCCTTTTTAGTTGAAGAATGTATGACATGTAATGAAATCCGGCATGTTTGTATGAAATCCGACCGTGTATGAATGAATTTATTTTGATTAGTTCGAATTCCTGTATCACTGACATTGGATGAACATGCAAAACAATACGTACTAGCATTATTCCCAGGGTGATCACCTCGTTTGCAGCAGTTTCACATGTACTCCCTCCGGTCCTTTCTAGTCTGCATGCAAGTTTTGTCTGCAGTCAAAGTATCTCTACTTTGACCAATCTTATACAAAAAAGTATGCACTTTCACAATGTGCGAAGTAAAAAGGAACAGAAGGAGTACAAAGAGTTTGAGCAGCTTTTAGCGTTTCTGTACATTGCAATCAAACACACAGGCCTGGCAATTCATAGAGAACATTCAAAACAATCAATGATTATGCATCTCAACGACTCACATGTCAGAGGCAATATTTACTTCACAACTAAAGAATAAAGAAAAAAAATTGATCGACGCTTCTAACAGCAAAGGGTGTCCCATTCGAAAATATCAAACGCATGTCTTGCTAAAATCAATGAGCAAAATTTGACAAGGTTGTCCCATTCCAAAATATCAAATGCCTACGATTGTGGAATGGGCAGGGTTTGCCATCAGTTCGGACATTGACATGGCACCTCGTGCTAAATAAACCAGTTGTTCTTTTTGTGCAGTTCCACCAAAATCAACCAAATTCGCGCGTAGCTTGTATGATTTCGCCCTTATATGTTGCAACGCCTTGAACTTATCGGCACCTCCTTTCTTGTGGTGGAAATGAATGATTCGATGTATTCATGAACATTTTGTGCAATTCCCATTGAAATCAAGCTGAGCACCCCTGTTTGCACAAATACAAAAAACTAATTAGTATAAAGCAAACTGTACTATGAATTGACAGTTTCAACAGGCACATTCATGGTCCATGTAGAGCACACTTCTAGAAAAATGGAACTCACCAGAAAGAATCCTAGAACAACATTGTACTCGCGCATCACAGCAAAAATATGGAGATTTGTCAGTCCTTCTGAGCTGAAGTTAGTTTGGTCTTGTGGGGAGTAATGTAACCATCCTTCAACTGCTCCTTCTGATGAGAAGATAGACATGGCTTCTTCATCCTGGCATAATCGGAACTAGTCACTTCACGTACTCCATATTCTTCTTCAGAGGAAGATGATCCTATTGTGCAAAGACAAGAGGACTACTAAATGCTAGCATCCCTGTTTGCTCGAAAAAAGGAAAGGAGATATTTAAAACAACACAGATGAAGCACTTCTCAAGGACAATACCACTTTTTCATGACAGTATCTAAACAGTAGCACAACACCAATAGAGATGACAAAGCTCAATCATATGGATGAAATCAGTGGGCGAGTACCAACCTTTGTCAGGAGGCTTATTGTGTAGAGCATACAGATGAAGCACTTCTTCGGAACCATCTGTTGCTATCTACGGTGGTGGCCATGCTTACTATATACTCCTCGATTAGTTTAATGTTTCCAACATCTTCTTGTGCAGTTCCACTAAAATATATGGTATCTTCAAAGAAGATCCCTGTTTGCACAAGTTGAGATAAGTACATATTACATTAAGAGTGGCATCAAATCAGTGGCAAAACAATTGCTCGTTCCAGCCATAGCAATAAATTAAGATGCAAAACTATATCATTACTTGTGTCATCACAGTTCCAGTGCTTCATTACAGCACCGGGAGTTGTTTTTTGTTTTTCTTCTACTTGTTCTTCCTCTTCATCACTTGGTTCAATAACAGACAAGCTTCGACTTCAATGTAATATTTGGCATGTCAATTAGGGAGCACAAGTATAGTACTAAACTTAATTTTCTAATGAAAGTGGAAAAATACAGGCCAGCAGTTGTGAAATATCCTTATCTTACCTCAATGGGATATTACGATGCACATATAGATTGGAAGTCTTGTCTCCATTTGTGTAATTCACTAAAATCAAGCAACATTATGGTACAAGTAGCACAACATATGAAAGCACATTGCAGAATCATGTGAAAGAAGGCTAGTACTGACCTCTCATGATGCGGAATTCAAACAACTCACAAGAAGAAGATCTGAACCAAATTCGCCTTAATGGATAGGAAGTAAGATCTCCTCTTGTGCAGTTCCACTAAGATCAAGCAATCAAGCAACGTTGTCGGTGTGACATTTTGGTTGAACTACACAAAACACTCTTAAAACAAAAGTGTTTTGTGCAGTGCAACAAAAGGTCACAATGGCAACGAGGTGAAGTAGATAACCCTGTTTACACAGAGGTGTAAAGGAAACAATTAGTGGTCAATAACGGTGGATGACACAGAAGCCAACAAAAAGAAGCATCTACCTTATCTAAATGGGAAAGAAAGCAAGATAGTAGCATTTCTCAAGCGGTGGCATTGATTAATATTAACATAGAGATTATATTAACAATAAAATTCGTTAAACATGTAATTTGCTTTTAACTGTGGCATTGCATCAATTTTCCAGCGGCATTATTAGAGGGTGTTTGTTTACAGACATTTTGGTGTAGGGACTAAAAAAACTCCGTGTCAGTCCCATCTAAACCAAACAGGAGGGACTTTTAGGGACTAAAAGTGGGCATTTGGGACTAAAGAAAGAAGACCCTGAGGGACACTTTTTGGGACTTTTTCCAACAGTTGCCCCTGCCACGCATCGCACCTTGTCTCTATTAGTTCATTACTAGGGGTAACATGGTCTTCTAGCATGTCATTTAATAACCTCTAGTCCATGTTTAGTCCCTGGAACCAAGCAGGTAGGGACTAGGTAGTTTTTCACCAAACAGGGCCTTAGATTAACAACAGCTAATGAGTTGCACGGGACAGTGGACGCACCAGCACCATGTGCATCTACCGATGTACTGTGGTCATGCACAGTCTGTTGCAACAAAGAACAAACAACCCAGGAGCATATTTGTGTTGGTCCCAGTTTTGTTATCTTTAGACACCTTTCCCTATGTGAGCGTAGCAAATCTAGTCCTGCTCAAACTCTACAGCCTTGTCCCTTCCTTTCCTTTTTGAACTAGTACTTTTGCCCCTTCCTTTCCTCTTTGAACCACGTCCTAGATTTATGCGATACAACTTTCCCCACTACTTTCCCCCATTCCTTTCCTCTTTGAACCACGTCCTAGTTTCATGCTATACAACTTTCCCCCTTCATTTCCTCTTGGAACCACGTCCTAGATTCATGCTATATACAACTTTTCCGACTACTTTCCCCCACTCCTTTCCTCTTTGAACCATGTCCTAGATTCATGGTATACATGCAGCTAGAGCAATGCATGTGGAGTAAGTAAATTATACCGTAAGGTTCTTGGGGCGTGGTTCGGTGGGCGACGGGATGGCGGCGAAGAAGAAGGGGTCGGAGGCCCTCCCACGCCGCCGTTGGGTGGAAAGTGAACAGCTGCACCGGTAGTCCCTCGCCGACGGCGACAGCGTTAAGCCTCCTACCCTTCCCAGCGGACGGATCCTACCGGCTCTTTGAGCAGCAGTGAGGGGAGAGAGAGGCCGATGAAGTCTTGTTTAGATCTGGAGAGGGCGAGAGAGTGTGAAGAGAGCAACTACTCCCTCTGTTCCAAATTACTCGTCGAAGAAATGGATGTATCTAGAACTAAAATACATCTAGATACATCCATACCTGGACAAGTAATTCAGAACGGAGGGAGAGGGCGAGAGAGTGTGAAGAGAGCAACCACAAGCGATGAGGCTCCAGCGTGTATATATATACTGGAGAGAGAGTGTGAAGCGTGCAAACCCTAGAAAACATTTTGACCAGTCAAAAATCCTCCTGGCACAAATTATGCTCAAGTGTAGTTATCGAACCCGAGACCTCAAGTAAGAAGGTGCAACGGGACCAAGGTGCGTGCGTGCGCGCGCGCGCGTGTGTGTGTGTGTTAGAGAGAGCGACATATCGACCTACTCCTACAGAGAGATGTTGTGTAGTGTACGATTTTAGCCGCGAGAGTCGGTGCATCCTCTCGTTTCTGGGCGTGTCCGGTAGGGACATGCGGACAGCTGCCATGCCCGCTCCTGACCAGCCTGGCCCACCAAAAGCCCCTCCATCGCCCGTGCGCGCTTCCTGCCCGAAACGGTCAGTGCCGCTCCAAAGAATCGGTGCCGCATTCATGCCCGGGCAGAGCGGATGTGACCTCTCACTGGCGCAAGAGTGATGGTTACTGCTGGGTCTATGTGATTTGACGGCTCATTAGTCTTTACTACTGAGGTGGTAGGACTGCTGGATGTCCCACGCTTTCGGCGAAAGGAGGTACTACTACTAGATTACAATTTTCTCCATTCTTATAGCGGAGGCGTGCAAGAGCAGTGAAAACACGCAGGCTCAGTGATTACATAGCCCACCTCACACTATCATCGTGCGACAGCTAACTCTTTACATAATACTCCCTCTGTTCCTAAATATTACTAGATGAGTCCCCGCACGTTGCCGCGGAACAGCGGTATATCTCTCTGCGCGAAATTATCGATTTCATAGAACTAAAAAAAACTCTATAACCACATGACAAATGTGGTAGCCAAACTAAATAAACTCCCATCATCATTTAGATCATCCCACGTAAGGAAAAAAGATCAGCCAACTCCTACTGCATAATGGGATTATATTTTTCTTTTTGACATGTTAATGGGACTTAAAAGATCACTTACATGCATGCTACCGGTGCATGCTTGCATGCAGACATGTTGATGTGATTTAAAACCCACTCACATGCATGTGCCATGGTATTTCTGCATGCTTGCATGTGGCTTAGTGCGGAGCCTCTCAACGTCTAGATCAGACGGCTATTATGGACTGATTTACTTCATCTAACGGCTACATCAATTTTTATGATGTGGCTCAAGGAGAGGATAGAGAATTCCTAGTAGTGGGGGCTAGCTATTACTAGTAGATAAGTCTTTGTAGAGATTCCACTACATACGGAACAAAATGAAGGAATCTACACTTAAAATGCATCTATATACATCCGCATGTGGTTCATGGTGAAATCTCTACAAAGACATATATTTAGGAATGGGGGAGACGGCGTACTAAGGAAGCTTCTCCTCGTTCTGCGAGTTGACGGGACACATCAAAAGTACTCCAGTGTATAGAGCCTTGCCTCTAAGGTAGGCCCCACATGGTTTGCCTCTTTTTTTAACACAACACGTCAAGTCGCAATTTGTTTGTTCACCCGTGGTAGACGATCCTCCCTCCACCAAGTGGACAACCAGTACACGCGCCAAATTACCACGTGGGCTTCCTTTTTCGTATAGAAATGAGCTCCACAGTGTACCCGCGCGGGTGTGGTTGGGAAAGAGACGGGAGTACGTGCGCCGTGCATGCACCTCTTCTCTTCGTGCATGTCCCCCACCTACGTGGGTGTGTGTGAGAGATACAAACCATGTTCGTGAGTGTTTTTTGTTTTGGGGTGGGGGTGGGGTGGGGGGTTGATTTCATGAATTATTTGTGGGAATATGTGTCGATGACATCTCAAACAAAATTTTGCATGCAATGTGTGTGAAATGGAGGCCTATCCATATCACACATAGAGGGTCGGGCAATCCATGAGAAGAGAGGGAGGGGTCATAGCTATCGATAGTGTCGAAGAGAGGATCAAGTGGGTGGGTGCGAGATCGATGAAGAGAGCCATCGAAATTGTGTGTGTGTGCAAGTCAAAGATATAGGGCGACTGGCCTACCGGAACATTAGAGGGCACATGTCAAGTTTGTGTGAGGCAGGGAGATATGACTAGAGCGCTCGATGTATCGGTGTGTGTGGGCGGAGGGGGTGGGGGGAGGGGTAGGCAGAGGCCTAACTATAGAGGTAGAACGACTCGTATATGTGTTGAGAAGGAGAGACCCAGCTATGTCTTGAGGGAGATCAGTCGACATCCATACATAACTGAAGGACGGGAAATATGATGGGACAAAGAGAGAGAGGAGAGAGGGAGGGAGGGAGAGGGAGGGAGAGGGGTAGAGTGCTGGATGGGTGATGGAGTTGCTTCTCGAAGATGGTGGAAGAGGCCTACTAGACAAACTGAGGGTGGAACTGGAATGCTATCAATAAGAGTGGGGATGTTTTTCTGTGTGTGCCTGTGCATGATAGATCTGTCGGGACGCATCCATGGATGATGAAGGGGAACCATGTGTTTGGTAAGCAAACCTAACTAGATCGGTAGATCAATTGTTGTTTGTCGGAGGAAGGGAGAGACACAACTAATGAGGTAGATCGATTGACGTGTGGGTAAAAACGAGTTATAAGGACCTAGCTAGCTATATGTATAGCGAGAGATCGGTCAGTGTACGTCCATTTGTTAGAGGCAAATAAGGCCCAGCGAGACGGATAGACAGAGAGAATGGAGCTAGGAGGTGGTGCGAGAGGCCCAACTACTAGCTAGATACGGGGAGGAGTGTGTGGTTGTGAGATCGATGAAAAGAGGGGCGAGAGTTTACACGTGTGTCTGACCGTATGAGAGACACGAGGCAAGGACACATAAAGGAGGAGATTGAAGGTGTGTGTGTATGTTGTAGGCAGGCATCGCTAGAGAGGTTTATCGATCAGTGTGTGTCAGAAAGGAGTTGTGGAGACTCTGGGAGAACGACCTAAAGAAAAAAATGAATGTGCCCGGTGTATAGAATTCCGAGGGAGGGGGAGGGCATGTGCATGCACGAGAGAAAGTTAGTGGTAGCTACAAAGGTTAGAGGATTGTGTGGGTGTAAGAGACTAACAAAGATCATAATTTGATATGAAAGCGGATTCATATATTTGAATAGGAGATCATAGTGTTTTAAACATTGCATGCATGAATATAGCGGTGATACACGTGATGTGCACATGTTATACCATAATGTGATAATGCATGGCGTTTGCAACTCATAGCTAAATGCCGAACAATCTAAACCATACTATACATCAAACAATCTCACATTTTATTTGAATTTGTGATAATGTGTGGCATTTTCATCTTACAACTAAATATCGAACAATCTAAACAATACTATATATCGAACATTCTCACATTTTATTTGAATTTGTGGTAATGTGTGGTGTTTGCAACTCACATCTAAATACTTGTAGGCGTAGCGGGCGGGGTACCATACATAATGTGATAAACACATTATACATATGAGACATGGTTTAGATTATGAAGATCTAGCTAGAGCTAGAAATGTAATGTGACTTGAAATCAAAATAAAGTGGATTCAAAAAATCTAGTTCGAGTTCATATAGTACACATAGTTCATATGTAACTCGAGACTAATCATGTGGTGTGCTGTGAAGATAATACACAAACGATGGTTTAACTTGACAATAATGATGATTGTAGATCTTATTGAAACAGAGAAACGAATTCAAATGCTTTGACTTCACAACAATCATTACTATAGATCTTATTCAAATAGAGAAACGAATTCAAATTTAGTTCATATTGAAGCGGTAGTATATACATTTGGAATGCACTAAAACATTCATTTGAGTAGTAGGTTGCATGCATTATACACGTAGCGAAATATTTTAATTGAACATAACATGAATTCAAAGTTTTGAATGACATTTGTAGTGCTCATTGATTTGGTACAGTACACATTAGGCTTGTCCGGAAATTTCAACCCGCGCCTTGTTAGCCTGAAATATTTAAGATATATCTTTGTCTCGTTGTGCTCTGACAACTCCCTCCATCTCAACCCACGCCTTGCTATTCCAAAATTACAACGCGCGCGAAAACTCCCACCTCCTGTGAAATCCCGACACGTGAAATGCCCGTGGTACCCCTGAACTGAAAGAAACACCTCAAATCGGTGGGGCTACTTTCGTAACTTACCCCACATTTCGGACAAGCGCGTCTCTAAGACATGGTTCCCCACTGACATCCCATCCGCCCACCCATTCGTACCCCGAGGCCGCGAAAACCCGCGACGAAACCCCACACCCTGCTCCGTCCGCCACCTAGCCGGGGCCTCTTCCCCGACGACGTCGTCCACAGCAACACCTCGACGTCCCTCATCCACCGTACTGGATGAGGATCCGTCGTCGATCTCATCGTCCCGCCGGTTCAGCCACCCCGTCCTCCACCTCCAGGGAGCTGCCCTGACGTTCCCCTCGTCTTTTGTTCCACCTCCATTCCCACACCGCCGTCTTCACCTGCACCACCGAAAGAGCATCATCATCACCGTTTCCTCGGATGAAGCTGCAGCCTAATCGGCGCCACCAAAGAGGTTGTACACTAATCGCCGCATTTTATTCTTGATTCGATCTCACGGTGCTGCCGGCGCTCGGTCCCGAGCCGACACGGCGCGGCTCCATCCATGGCAGCGTCGCCGGCCACTTCCTCCACGGCGTCGCTCCCTCGGCGGCAACGTCCACATTAGTAGGAGCTGCTGCTGCTTTAGCTCTCGCTCGCGCTGCTGCTCTGCTCTTGCTGCTGCTCTGCTCTTGCTCTCGGTCCCCTGTCTGGTCTGCTCTTGCTCGCGCTGCTGCTCTCGCTCTTGCTCTTGCTTGCGATGCTGCTCTGATTTAGCTACACTTCAGTCGACTGAGTCGACTTTTGGGTCAGTCGATTTTCAGGGGGTGGGGGGGCTTGCCGGGGTGAAGGAAGAACCAGCCGCTTAGGGGAGGGGGGCTCGCCGGAGAGGTACCCCACTATCTATCTTAGGGTTCAGGAGGGGGGGGGGGTGGTCGCCGGCGGTGGCGGGGCGTTGGCGGGGCGGTGGCGTGGGGATCGCCGGAGAAAAAGCTCGGCATGGGGGGCCTAGAGGGATGGCCGGGGCGGCGGCGGACCGGCGGTGGGGAGTGTTTTCGGGGCGGGCGGGGCGGCGCACCGCCGGCCGCGGGCGGCGGGGGGCTGCTGTATGGCCGGTGGTGGCTGGCGGCTCAGGGGGGTGGAGGTTGAAGATGAACCGCATGCCTTTGATTTCGTATCCAACGGCTGGAAAATCGACTGACCAGAGATGAAAAAGTCAGTCGACCGACGTGTAGCCTCACCTTGCTAGTGCGTTCAGTTTCGACAGCAAAATTCAGTTTCGATAGTTAAGTTCAGTTTCGACAGTTAAGTTCAGAGATGAGCAGCTGATGTATTTTACATCTAGCACTTTGTCGTTATGTATTTTACGTCATGTATTGGAGATGCTATTAGAATTCCACTCAGGTTAACATTGTTCGTTGTCTCTCTTGTCCTGCTTCAGCCTCGGCGTCGTACAACTCACCGGAGCTGCTCCAACGACGAAACCCTCCATCACAGCGGAGCAGTACCTCGGGCTCCATCTCCAGACACCTAAGATCTTCTTCCCCTCCTCCGACAGCAAAGTCAGCCGGAGCATCCTCACCGGCCAACCCAATCACGCTGAGATCGACATGGCTTCGCCAAAGAGGTTGTACACTTGTTGCATCTCTTTTTTACTCTACATGTTATATATATTGTCCACTGAGCACACGTATTTGTTCCTTTAGTGTCTCCTTGAAAGAAAAAACGTAGGAATTTTAATTCTCACTTGTCCTCCTTTTCAAATTCCTATTCATGAAGCACAAGACTAAGAGATAGTAGCATAATAGCATTATAACCGTACATTTTCTTGTGGTTTGACTTAATCTCACCATGCTTCTTTGCATCCTGTGATCTTCCAATTGTTGTGAATCAAACACCCAGATTGGCAGAAATCCTGTGTTTTTAAATTCTATGTTTTGCACATGTATTCCTATCCTATTCCTGTCTATTTCCTATCCCTGCATTGTTGGAATCCTCCAATTCAAACGAGCCCTTACAGAATTACTTCTCTTACAGATAGTTGTCAAAGAAAACCTTGCGTGGTTTGTCCCGCTCCTGCTGCGCCGTCGTCCACCCTAGCTCAGCTGCTCCAACGACAGAAGGGTCCAGCACAGCAGGGATCCGGCCTCTAGACTGTCTTTCACCACCTCAGATCTTCTTCCCCACCGCTGGCAGCCATGAAAACTGCATTACCATCATCAACCGAGCAGATGACCTCAAAGACTACACGGGTCCACAAGAGAGGTCGCACTCTTTCGTGTCTGCTCACGTTATGCATCGCTTAATATTACATGCTACTTTATCGTCCTGTTCACCGATTAGGCTCTGAGTCAGCTCCAAACTAATGGTCAAACTTGAGTTTTTAAATGGTTGTGGGGTACATATCGGGGCTGCTATCAATAGTATCTATCTACTATCTGGTTAATCTCCGGTGTCTACTATGAGTTTCATGTTGGGTGGGAAACAAACAGTAAAGAAGCCATTATCTATATTTTTTAACTGAAGCCATTATCTGCCTGCTATTATTGGTTTTGGGTCTATCCACAGGTTGCTACCATCACTCTGGATTTCTGCATGCACTCCTTACATAATCTCACTATGTTTTATTCCTATGCATGACAGTTATTGTAAATAATGGAACTGAACATGTAGAGCAAAAGAGACGAGCCTTGCGTGGCAATAAAATTTCATGCAGACGTCGCTCCATGGTAGGAGCAAAGGCAGCCCCCCTCCACGCATTTCGGATTGTAATCGAGAGGAAGATATCCGTTCTGAGGGGGATTCAAAAGGAGAAGACAACTCCTATTTACCCCCCTGAGGTGTTCACTCTAACTTGGCATGCTGATGTTGGTTACATCATGCATATGGTGTCTTGCATTGCTTACTTTATACATCAAATATGTCATCTGCTTAGTTTAGACATCCTTTGTGTGAATGCCATCTGTTTAGTTTATTCATCGTTTATGTGAATTATGCAACGCCATCTTGTTTAGCCAGGGCATCATATATGTGAATTTTGCAATGCCATCCTGCTTAGCCAGTCATCTTATATGTAAATTATATCAGGCCATCCTTTTTTTCCATTACATATTACATTTGTCAACAATGTTAGTACATTCAACTGATCTTCATGTGCATCAGCCATTTGACACGGTGATGGCAAATTATGGAGTGAAAACAAGGTCTTCAGAGCAGACTATGCTATCCAACGAAGGGCATATCTCGCTGGTTACGGATAGCTCCTCAGAGGAGGATTCAGAGACAGATGACCAGTCCTATTCCCCCCCGAGGTGTATGCTCTAACTTGGCAGGGTTATGTTGCTCATATCGTGTGTATGGTGTCTCGCATTGCTATGTCATTTGATTAGTTTAGACATGCTTTGTGTGAATGCCACCTGTTTAGTGTCTAATTACCATATATGTGAATTATGCATTGCCATCTTGTTGCAAGACATTATATATGTGAATTATACAATGCTATCTTGTTGCAAAGGCATTATATATGTGAATTATGCAATGCCATGCTGGTTAGCCAATCCTCATGTATGTGAATTATATCATGCTATCATTTTTTTGTATTACGTGTTCCATTTGTCGACAACGTTTGTATATTCAACTACTCTTCCTGTGCATCAGCCATTTGAATCAGTGATGGAAGTATCTGGAGTGAAAACAAGGTATTCAGAGCAGACAATGCTACCTGCTAAAGCAGAAATCTTGCTGGTTACAGAGAGCTCCTCACAGGAGGATTCAGAGACTGATGACCAGCCCTATTTCCCCCCTGAGGTCTATGCTCAAACTTGGCAGGGTTATATTACCCATGTCATGCATGTTGTCTTGCATTGCTTAGTTTTTACATCATATATGGATTTCCATCTGCTTACTTGCTTACTATATAAATCATATATTTGAATTATATCATGCCATCATGTTTACATAGTACGTACACATCATCTATCTGAATTATGGCATGGCAACCCATTTAATAAAGACATCATATAGTTATATCATCTCATCCTGTTTAGTGTTTACATTCATCATATTTTGAATTATGGCATTCTATCCGTGAATGTATGTGAATTATGGCATGCCAACCTATTTAATAAACACATTATATAGTTATGTCATGTCATCCTGTTTACATAGTCTCATATTTTGAACTATGTCTTTCCATCTTTTTTAGTTAGCCGTCATAAAGTGAAATTGTGTCATGCTATCCTGTTTAGTTAGCCATCATATATGTGAAATTGTGTCATGCTATCCTGTTTGGTTAGACAACATAAATATGAATTATTTCATGCCCTCTTTTATTCCCAACTATCCATTGCACCTGTCTATCATACAATGTCTATACTTTCAATTACTTTTCTTGTTTATTATCCATTTGAATTGGAGAGCATGATGGCAGTATCTAAGGGAGTAACAACACGGTCTTCAGAAAAGATAGTGCTACCAGTTGATGCAGATAGAACCACGGTTGTACTTGCCCAAGGACCAGATCCACCACACATAACCCAGACTATCGCAGATTGTACCCCTACCCAGTTGGACAGAGAACCAGCTACACCCGTTCTAACCCCAACCCCGGCAGATAATAACCCAATTCAAGTTGACACAGCACCGTCTCCACCACAGAGCACCCAAACACGAGCAGTTAGTAAGGGAACTGCAGTGCCCAAAGCACGAGGACCACCACTCCGAATCCCAACTCAACGCTTAAAGGAGAAGAAGATTTGTTCTCAGGTCAGGTTCTGTAGCTATGGTTCATACTCCTTTGCTCTTGCATTACTGTATTTACTCATACCAACTATTTTCGAATTTGAAGGATGGAAGTGAAACTCCAATGGTGCAACAGGTATGTTTTAAACCTGTTTCTTTAATTGGTTTGCTGTTGTAACCTGCTCTATGTTGATTTCAGTTTCAATTGAATAAACAGTTATGTTCTCATGTCATGCACATTACAAGTGTTGTTATTGCTCTATAGTTACCCACACTTATATTCTGTCTATTCTGCTTTGTCTTGAACAAATATTATTTGAACTGTGTCTCTATCTTGATTTGGCAACAAAAACTAGAATGATATAGACCATAAAGTGACCATGGTACATAGATATATGTTTGTTTCATGCTGTTATCCTGTCCACTTTACTACTGAACTCATTTACCAAAATGAGTTTCATATACAACATGGTAAACATGTGATGTGTCTGCTTGTTTCTCTTTTAGAATGCGGACAAAATATTGGAGAACAGTACCGCGTTATCCAATGGTAAAGGAAGTAATGTAGATAAGGTTCAAGATAGTGAGACATCCATGTTGGTCTCCAAGAAAGCTGATAAAAACTATCTTGACGACAGTGAGGAAACCCAAAAGTCCTGTCTTGATGTATTGTTCGAGTTACTGGCCACTACTGCTGGCACAAGCTCTTCGAACTCGCTGCCTGAATCAGTTCGTCTTCTTGAGTCTCAACTTCAAGCTGAAAGACATCGATCCGCTGTGCTGCGACAAGAAGCAGAAGGACTACGGAAGTCCCTGGAGCATTCAGATGCATACTTTCTGGTGCAACAGCAAGCGTTGGAGGATTTTAGCGCCAAACAGGACAAAGCTAATCAGCTTGCTAAGCTTATTGCCAGCATGGTGGATACCCAGGATAACGTTTCTTGAGCTCTTCTGAAGTTGTTTCAGTTATGCTCTTGTTTTGCTGCCACGTTTATTTGCACTGGTGGCCAATTTTGACGGCCAGTGTATATGATATGCTGCTTTGTTCCCTATATTTGCACTGGTGGCGAACTTTGATGCCAGGATGTAATATGTGTAATAGCCATGATAGCCTAGCGTTAGTTGCTTGCTTATTTATTTCCTTGTTGTCCTGTCTATTTGTTTGCTTGTAGTCATTGCAGTTCTTTTTCTGCGGTTAACTAGTGGTTGCAATAACCTATTTTTTAAAACTAGGCCACAATAACCATGGGCTAATATTTACTGTAGTGACACTGGGCCTCCTACGGGCCGTAGAAACAGTGGGCCTTCTACTGGCCGTAGAAATAGTAGGCCTTCTACGGGCCGTAAAAACAATGGGCCTTCTACGGGTCGTATCATCAATGGGCCTTATACGGGCCGTATGATCGATTGGCCAAACATGGGCCAATAACAGGCTGCATTATGGCCGTAAACGGGCTAGAATTGGAATCATCTGTTCATGGGCCGACCGTAATGGGCCATCGTTAATTGGCCGTATTTGATGACGCTATGAAAACGGCCCAACGTATTAACGGACCACAAACGGGCCGACTGTAACCACGGGCTGAATTTGGCCCACGAGCAGAAAATGATAGTAACGGGCTGTAAGTAAACGAATGTTGGAAATGAGCCCAAGAATAAATGGGCTCTGAGAAGGCCGAAAAATAACATGGGCTGGAAACGGCCCAATGGAATAACGGGTCGTTAATGGGTATAAAGTGATACACTGTTCATTACGGGCCAGTTTCACCACGGGCCGTTAATGGGTGTAAAGTGATACACCGTTCATTACGGGCCAGTTTCACCACGGGCCATTAATAGGCCAAGAGTTACATAGGGCCTCATATGGGCTGAAAGACGTCATGGGCCATACATGGGCCAGAAGTGAAAACGGGCTGGAATCATATTGGGTGGCCCAGATGACGCCACTGGGCCTAATTCTGATAGGGCGTAACGGGCCTTGGGTTAGCGGGCTGTAAATGGGCTATATGCGAACATGCCGTTAACAGGCTTTACATGGGCCGGCCCACCACCTTTTGACCAAGTCAAACGGGCTGGCCTTTTCACAGGAATGGGCCTCTGTTGGGCCGTGCCACGTGTTGACGTATCATAGGCGCCTTCTGTCCAATGAGTGGATGACATCTGTCCCAACGATGAGCCAACACATGTTTCCTCTAGCCAATGATGATTTTACACGTGGAAAGTCCCCATTGGTCGGGGCTGTTAACGGGTTATCAGATCCAAAACCCGACCCGATAGCTTAATGGCGTTCCATTACGGTGGATGCCACATGTCGGTCACCCTTGACGAAAGCACTTCTATGATGCTGGATTTATCGTCATGGAAGTGGACACTTCTGTGATGATAATTTTGGTAATGTCATGGAACACTTCTACGACAGCACAGGTATGACTATCTTGATTCTGTCATAAAATCGTCATGGATGTACAAGCATGACAGAAAATGCGACCTACTGCGACAAACACGTATCATCACGGAAGTGTAAGTTTTTGTAGTGATACGAGGAAGCGGTGTTGGCTGCCGGCAATGACGACAAGGCCATGGCCAACTGGCTTCCCATGGCCCTCGCAGGTGCACCGCGCGCCTGGCTGCTTAGCTTGCCAAGATCTTCTGTGGCCTCCTGGGAAGAGCTTAGCGGCCTATTCATCACGCGTTTCGCGGCACCGGTGCCCCACGCCGTCGTGGCCCTCCTTGATGGTTCGCAGGCGCCACCCTCGTACCGCCACGTCAAGCAGTTCTTCCGCCAGGTGGGCGCCGCCCACATGCAGCAGGGAGCTCCTCCAGGCTAGGCGGCGCCTAAGGCCGACCTCACCTTCAACTCAAGGGACCACCCCGCGACCATCGCGGGAGCCGGCGCGCTCCCGATGCTCTGCACCCCCACCATGTGCGACGTAGCGGTCACCAAGACCCTTATCGATGGTGGAGCCGGCCTCAATGTGTTCTCTATGGAAGCATTCGGCTTGCTTCATGTACCCCATGGTAGGCTTCGTCCCACCAAGCCCTTCTCCGGAGTCGTCGACGGCTCCACCTGGCCCTTGGGGAAGATCCGCCTCCCCGGCACCTTCGGCACCCGCGACAACTACCACACCGAACTAATCGACTTCGACATCGCCCGCATTGGCCTTCCGTACAACGCTATCCTTGGGTACCTGGCCTTGGCCAAGTTCATGGGAGCAACATACCGTGCCTACAATCTTATGAAGATGCCAGGAAGCAGCGGTGTCCTAACTATGGGCATTGTGCTGAGATGAAGCAGGTGCTGGTCGATGAGGACGGGGCATCGTGCACCACCTTCACCATAGGCGCCGACCTCCATCCAGATCAAGAGGAGGCGTTGGTCAGCTTCTTGCACACGAACAAGGCTGTGTTCGCATGGGAGCCCAAGGACCTGGTTGGAATCCCAAGGGGGATAATTGAGCATCACCTGAGGGTGTGCCCCAATGTACGCCCGGTGAAGCAGAAGCGCGACGGCAGTCCGTAGAGAAGCAGTCGTTCATCGTCCAAGAAACTTGCAAGTTGCAAGTGGCTGGTGTCATTCGGGAGGTGCGGTACCCAGAGTGGCTGGCAAACCCAGTTATTGTCCCCAAGAAAGGCAGGAAGGAGCACATGTGCGTCGATTTCACCAACCTCAACAAGGCTTCCCCTCAAGACCCCTTCCTGCTTCCACGCATTGATCAGATCGTCGACACCACCGCTGAGTGCGACCTGCTGTGTTTTCTGGACACCTTCTCGGGCTACCACCAAATCAAGATGGCAGTGCAGGATGTTGAAAAGACAGCCTTCCCGACCCCGTGTGGGGTGTATTGCTACACATGCATGCCGTTTGGGCTGCGCAGCGCCGGAGCAACCTTCCAGCGGTTAATGCACATCGCTTTGGGCCAGCAGCTCAGAAGGAACGCTGAGGCCTACGTCGATGACATAGTGGTGAAGTCTCGGGAGGCAAGGACCCTTATTGAAGACCTGGAAAAGACCTTCGCCAGCCTGTGCAAGGTGGATTTGTGGATCAATCCGGAGAAATGTGTGTTTGGCATCCCCTCCGGCAAGCTGCTGGGCTTCCTGGTGTCGCACAGGGGGATCAAGGCCAACCCGGAGGAGGTCAAGGCGATAGAAAGGATGATCCCACCACAAACCCTCGGGGAGATGCAGAAGCTCGCGGGCCGTGTGACCTTGCTGGGGCACTTCATCTCCAAGCTGGGGGAACACGCCCTCCCATTCTTCAAGCTGATGAAGAAGAAAGGACCATTCGAGTGGACTATTGAGGCTGACGCAGCGTTCCAAGACCTCAAGAAGTACCTCACCAGCCTGCTGGTAATGGTAGCACCATGTCCCCTTGAGCAATTAGTGCTCTACCTGGTCGCCACGCCTCACTTTGCCAGCGCAGTGCTGGTGGCGGTCCAGGAGGAGCGCTTGACCAAGGGTTCACGGAGCAGCACCCCGCACCCGGTAAAGACATGGCGGCTTCAGGATGGTGCTCCTGAGGCCTCGGCTGCCCCAACAGATGACCAAGCTCCTCAGGATGGTGCTCCTGAGGCCTGGGCTGCCCCAACGAGCCACCAAGCTCCTGAGGCCATCCAATCTCGGGAGGTACAAGACTCCACCAATGCTTTGGCCCTCATCGAGCACCTAGTGTACTTCGTCAGCATGGTGCTACGCGATGCGCGGGCACGATACCCTATGCAGCAAAAGCTCTTGCTCGCACTCCGCATTGCCTCCCGCAAGTTGCGCCACTACTTCCAGGGCCACCCCATCAAGGTTGTCTCAGCTTACCCCCTGGAGAGGGTGCTTCGGAGCCCCAATGCTACCGGGAGAGTCGCGGAATGGAACATAGAACTACAGGTGTTCCAGTTGGAGTTCAGCACCACCAGAGTCATCAATGGCGCAACACTCGTCGACTTCGTGGCGGAGTGGACCGACGTCCCCATCCCCGAAGTAGATGAGGACCGACCCCTCTCGCCTGGAAGCAAGGCTCCGGACGGTTGGGTCATGTACTTCGATGGCGCTTTCGCGTGTCAGGGCACGGGGGCTGGAGCCGTGCTCATCTCACCCACCTAGGACAAGCTCTACTACGATGTGCAGCTCTGCTTCCAGTAGGGCGAGAAGGTCTCCAACAACATCACGGAATAGGAAGGCCTGATCGCCGGTCTCAAGGCTGCGGCAGCCTTGGGAGTGAAGTGCCTCACCATCAAGGGTGACTCCCAGCTCCTCGTCAACTTCTCCAACAAAGTATACGAGCCGAAGGACGAGCACATGGAGGCATACCTTGAGGAAGTACGCAGAATTGAGAAGCAGTTCTTAGGCCTAGAATTGCAGGACGTGTGTCAGTGCAATAGACCCCGGGTATGTTGCCCAACTGTGCATAGGCACAAGATCAAGATTGAAGCACCAGCTTAAGTCAGAGGTTGAAGAACCAAGAGACTTGAAGAACCAACATATAGTTCAGAGAGATCGAGATCGAGCCAAAGGAACAGGATATCGGCAAGAGAAGGGCCTCCCTCGTCGGGCAAGCGAGCCTGGCAAGGGGCCAGACCACCACCAAAAACAAGCAACCAAGACTCCTCGCCAGCTCCTGCTGGGGCTGGCGGGGCCTGAACCACCCCACCAACCGAGCAAGTACGACCCACGTCGTCAATCAGTGCGGTCTCAAGCCGCAAGGCGATTAAGTGGAAGCATTTGCCACATGGCAGCCATCTCCTATAGAAGAAACCCACGTGTGACATCCATCCAATGATGTGTCAAGAGAATAGGTGCGCAACTGACGAGATAAGCCCGGCAGGCCTTGCCGGGGAGCTAGTGATGTGACATTGAGCGATGCATTTAATGCACCCTGCTAGCCCAAAGAGTTAGGTATGATAGCACTATTTGCTATCATATCAGTGGGTAATGACTATTTCGCCACTATGGTAACTCCTTAATCTATAAACGGAGGCGACAATCGTAGGGGGGGGTTAGAGGGTTGGAAACTTGACAAACCCAAGCCACCATACACCTGTGGTCACCGTAGCCCTGAGGCAGGTCTTGCCGGGCAAGTGTACCACACACCACCATGTTCATTTCCACCATCAATCCACCAAAGCAGGAGTAGGGTCTTACGCCTTGCGGTGGCCTGAACCTGGGTAAATTGCTTGTGTGCTCTCTGCCGTGCTGCCGCGCACTGGTCTACTCTTTGTGCAACGCGACATCCCCTGCCGAACCAGCAAGGGGCCGCCCGGTCCCATAGGTGGTCACAGATATCCCGCGACATCTTTAGCGCGCCAGGTAGGGGGACCGCTTGTGCGAACCTGAAAGCGCGTGCAACACGTCATCTTCATCGTCATCTTCATCTTCAACGACGCCATCGACCATGGCGCCCAAGAAGAAGAAGTCCGGCCCTTCGGCCCAACCTTCTACCTCGAAGGCTCCGCCGCCCGCGGCCTCAGATGCCACGGTGGATGTGGGGACAAGTGAGGACATGAACGCTGCTGGGGGCGTGGCAGTAGCAGGTGGCGCCGTCACCACTCCCCCTGCGGTAGACACGGGGGCCGAAGACATCGGAGGAGAACAACTTCAGCAGCGTTTCGACGGTCAAGCTCCGCACTGTGCGGACCGGAGGGTGACTCCGCTTACATCCCCTCCTCCCACCGGCGGGCGTGGCGACATCAGCGGCGCTCGGTCCGGGATGAGCCACAGTCCTCCGACCGTCCCTGCCATGGGGGCGGTCACGACGCGTGTGTCTCCTCCCGGGCGAGCCGACCCAACCACTGCCCCTGACGGAGCCGCGGACCCTTGAGCGCCATCACCGGGCAACCCCGCTGCCCAGGTGGCCGCCCCACCATAGCGCGGGCGTGCCACCGCCACCGCCGCCGCGGGTACCGTCAGGAGCCAGGCGATGGTGTGGGCGAGGTCATCAACTTCCATGCCAAGCACAGCCATAGAGGCTATGGCACAGGCCCAGCTGCTACTAGGGTTCCCGCGAGCAGCCGAGCAAATGGATGAATGGCGTGCCACCATCCAGAGTCTGCTCGGTTTCGCTGAGGCCGGGGGCTCACATCGTGCTGGCCCGCCACGACCTCCCCAAGTGACGACGACTTCTGGTACTGCTGGCCGAAAGGAGGGGGCTGTCCCTACCGTGCAGTCCCCACCACGGCAGCAGGCGCGGGCGCAGCAAGATCAAGATCCCGACGATGTCTCGATGGCCTCTTCTGACCCTCGAGCACTTCCGGGCCAAGGGCGGACCCCGGAAGATAGGTGGTAGGGAGACGCGCGCGTCGTAGTGGGACGACCTCTCGACGTCCCTCGACAGACCAACAGGTGTGGTGGCCTCAATGTCGACGAGCCTGCATTCGGTGTTGGCGGGTGCCTACCTTTCGAGGTCGGCTGCCCTGCCTTTACGCGCGAGCCGCAGCAAGTCCGTTGGCCATCCATCCGCACGTTCAAGCCGGAGATACCCGAGAACTACGATGGGAGACTAAACCCGACAGAGTTCCTGAGCATCTACACCATCGCTGTTCAGGATACTGGGGGAAGAGATGAGAAGCTGTTCGCCAACTACTTCCCGTTGGCTCTAAAGTCCAACGTGAGATCTTGGCTCATGAACCTGCCGGAGAACTCCATTTCATCATGGGCAGACCTGTGCCACGAGTTCACCGGTGCCTTCACCGGTGGCCACCAGGAGCCCGGCAAGCCCAACGACCTACAGCTTCTCCAGTAGAAAGAAGGAGAAACTCTCCATAAGTATTTACAAAAATTCAGTAAACTCCATAGAAATATTCCGAATATCCATCCCGCAGCTGCTATAGCAGCCTTCCAGTCCAATGGGCGCAACCGTCGCATTCCTTCTAAGATGAATGTGCGGTTGCCCAAGACTGTGAAGGAGCTGTATACACTAGTGGATAATTGTGCTCGTATGGAGGAAGGAAGGAAGTTTCCCGGAGAGGAGGATTGCATCAATGTTGATTCAGAGGAAGAAGATGAATCAACCAGTCAAAGAAAGGGCAAGAAGCACAACAAGAAGCCAAGAGATAAGATAGTGATGACCGTGGAAGGTTCTGGCATGCCTAGTACCAGCAAGAAGGACAAGGCTGAGGCCCCCGACAAGGAAGTTGTCGCGTGCACTACCTGCCGGGAAGCCGCTGCCGCGGAGAAAGCCGGGAAAGGTGAAGGGTCGTACTTCAAGATCCATCAGACAAAGGGCCACGACCTCCATGAATGTTATCAAGTTGAGCAGCTTGTCAAGGGATAGAGAGCAGAGTATGATAAGCGTGATAAGGAGAAAGGTCAGAATGCTGCTGGCGGAAAGGGCCGAGGCGATGAAGCAAACAGCCCTGACAAACCCTTTCGGAACCAAGGAAAACCCGCCAGGGGCCAAGAGAAGGAAACATATGGTGATTTGAGTGATGGAGGGAATGAAGAGGAAACCAATGAGCAGGAATTTTAGAAGGCCACTGATGCCTTATGCATTGATGGGGTGCGTCCTTGCACTCCTCCCATCGCCAGCTCAAGCGATGGGCACGGGAGGTCAATGTTGTGGAGCCAGCGCCAGAGGCCTGGAAGCCGCTCAAATGGTCTCACACGCCCATCATCTTTGATGAGGACGACCACCCTTACCGCACCACCGCGGTGGGGTGTTTGCCGTTGTTGGTTTCCCCAACAGTTCGCAACCTCAAGGTCACAAAGATGTTAGTGGATGGCGGGTATCGGTGTCAAAACCAGTAGAACTCGGGTATGGGGTCCCGAACTATGTGTCTAAGGATCGAAGGTAACAGGAGACAGGGGACACGATGTTTACCCAAGTTCAGGCCCTCTTGATGGAGATAATACCCTACTTCCTGCTTTATTGACTTTGATGAGTATAGAGGTTACAAGAGTTGATCTGATTATGATTCTATCCCTACGGACTAAACCCTCCAGTTTATATAGACACGGAGGGGGCTAGGGTTGTACAACATCAGTTTATAGAGAAAGGAATCCTCATATCCGCATGCCAAGCTTGCCTTCCATGCCAAGGAGGGTCCCATCTGGACACGGGGAAAAGCCTTCCATCTTGTATCTTCACAGCCCATCAGTCTGGCCCATGTCACATAGCCCGGACGCCCGAGGACCCCGTAATCCAGGACTCCCTCTGTAGTCCCCAAACCAGTCTTCAATGACGACATGTCCAACGCGCAAGTTGTCTTCGGCATTGCAAGGCGGGTTCTCTCACCGAATACTTCAAAGCATCTAAACCGAGGGGCTATATTCGTCCCTTACATCTTCGATCTTGGTAAGGTGAATTCTTCGAACAACTCGGCTTTCATTAAATGTCGTACCCTTCGGCTTCTGTGCTTCCGCCACCTCAGCTTCCACATGGCAAACGAATACGAAGGGTCCAAGCGTTTTTATAGATAACCCCTTGACAACATATGGAAGGTGTCTATTTAAGGAGATCAAATCTCAGATACCATTCCACGCCAGGCGAGAATCGTTCGAACTTGCCTCAAGGAACCACACAACCATGGCTAGTGCTCCTAGTTCTTCCTCCCGCCCCTACGGCCCTCAAAAAGGCGATTGGGAGAGCTGCTCTGTATCCCATGCCCAGCTGACCAAGCTCCAGGTGTAGGGCTATCTCCCCCTGCAGATCTAGTCCCCGTTCGGACAGGATTAACATCCTTTACTGGCGAGGCTCTGGCAGAAAATTCCCGAATCCTTCAGAAGGGGAGCGAGTGTGCTTTGTGTCCTTTCTTTTGAGAGGCATTGGATTCCCAATCCATCCTTTCCTCCAGGGTATCCCGGAGTACTATGGCCTCCAACTGCACAATCTCACAGCGGGCTCCATTCTGCACATCGCTGGCTATGTTGCTCTTTGCGAGCTGTTCCTGGGCTGTGAGGCCCATTTCGAGCTATGGAGGAAGCTCTTCTGCCTTGTCCCTCGCTCCCAAAAGGGATCCATATTCGAGGTGGGCGGTGCCGAAGTATGGCGTATAGCCGGGACAGGATATCTGTCCGGCACTCCGAAGAAGGCATCCGAGGATTGGCCTTTGGAGTGGTTTTATATTGAAGTCATCGTCCTCTTGGACCCAATCCGACGTGGCCTACCTTAATTTTCCCATGGCCCGCTAAGGAAATGCCACAGCTGGCGCCCTCGGAGCCTCGAGGAGGAAGACAGTGCGGAAGTCAAGAAGTTAATGGATAAGATAGAGGTACTCGCCCACTCCAGACTATCCATAATTGAAGTCATGGCAATTTCCATAACGCACGGTGTCCAACCACTCCAAACCAGAGGACTCCCCATGTGGAACTACAATGGGGAGGATGATACATCCCGCTATTGGCGCAAGGGTCCGGATAACTTTACCGCCCGGGCCGCCATGTTGGCCGACCTTTATAAAGGGGAGAAAGAAGAATTCACACGTCTCAAGTGCCGAGATGGCTTTTCCATGTACAACCCCCTAGCTAGGTAAGCTTTCAATCCAACACCTCACTCAATCTTCTTCCTGAGTCGCAATTAGTCAATCTTAACCCGATCATTTTTACCAGGAATGGAGGAACGTCACCGCGGGGATCTATAGCCCCGCTCCGCAGTCGGAGGACCATAATCGGGACCTGGATCCCAGATTCGAGGAGGACCCGGATATATCCATGGAGCTCAAGGAGGGGGTCTCTTATCAGGCGAGCTACGATGACACGGAAGTGGCCATCGAAGCCGATTACCCCGGCCTTCTTCCATCTTCCCATGTAAGTGCCCAGGGAGCATCTCCTCCGAAAGAGCCTTCCTATTGTGCCTCACCCACTGCACTGTCTCGTGCTTCAAAGGGGCGGCGCTCGCCTCGCCATGCTGCATCGAAATCGTCCCTTAAAAAGGGCATGCTGACACAAGGCGGGTCTTTGAAAAGAAAGGTGGACGATGATACTTCCAAGCCCCCACCTTCATAAAAAAGGTACAGTTTTTAATATACCATGTAGCAAGCATACTGGACTGTGACGTTTTCTGCTGCGTTGTATTTCAGGAAGAGCATCCACCGGACTATATCCGGAGACCCTGCCGGACATATGTCCGCCAATCCGACCCCGGACCTTGCCTCTAGGGCCAGAGTCGATATTGGTGCAATGCCGGATTGTTATCTCTCCGGTGATTCGAATAATGTGTCCGTCACCAACTCCGAAGTGGAGAGTGCCATGAACCATCAGCGCCGGAGGACAGCTACGCGGGATCCCAGTTTTACTGAAGAGTCATTCAATGCCTTCAGCTCGGCATATGCCTATGTCCGAGCTGCTCGGGATGGGTTTGCTGGAGCCACTTACCAGCTTTCAAAGGATATACAGGTAAGATTATTTTGTGTGGATTTAATAGTCCTATACCAGTAGCCCCCTAGACTTGAAAATAGTTGAAGCAACCGATTTTAAGGATTGATGTATAATTAGATACTCATGGAGAAGAATGGCGTGCTATCTCGGGAGCTGGAACAGTGTCGGACCCAACTAACTGCTATTACTGCCGAACTGGAGAAGTCCAAGGAGGCGCCAACTGGTAATGTTTCCTGATGTTCGGAAAATATAATCATGTGCCAGTCATGCTTATTCAGATGAACACTGTTTGCATTTGATAATGGTAGGATCATCGGATCAGCTGGAAGAGAAACCAAAGGGTGCACAGGCGGACAAAGAACATGCCGAAAGGCAAGAGGCCGCTGGTCAACGCATACTAACGCGTACCAGGGATGAAAAGAACAAGCTGTAGGATGCCAACACTCAGGTCGGCGAAGAGCTAAAAGACGTGCGAGCTTAGCTGGCAGGCGCTCTAAAGGAGAACAGAAAACTGAGAGGCGGCATATTCAGTATGCCTTTTAACTTACTGACATATAGTTCGCTAATGCGAATCCTGACAGGTTTATTTCTGTAGGTGTGTTGACTGGGTGGCCCGAAGAAGAGGTGTCCGGATTTCAAGGCGACCTGCTACAAGAGTTGTCCAAGGTGCATGAACGAGCATGGAAGGCAATGAGAAGCATTGCTAAGGCTTTATGGCTAGCAGACTCTCCTCCATGAAGTATGGAGGAGCTCGTGAATTTATTCAAGGGAGCTCGGCGCCGATTTGGGCTGTGGAAGATATCAAAATGCCGAGAAGATGCTCGGGAGGCATGGGCCATGGTAAAAACACGGCACACCGGACTTGATCCAAATCATGTGGCGCGGGTCGGACCTCGAGCATCCGATGGATAGGAAATTCCGGTCAGCCTGGTGTACGACCAAGTGAAGGAGGCCGCCAAGTTTTCCCAACAAGATTGTAGGCTAGACAACCTGTTAGAGGGTCTAGAAGAAGAAGTTTTTGAGTCCAAGTAGCAATGTACTTTTAGCGAGAGACTTGTCTCCAACCGAATTTGTAAAACGATTGTCATGGCAGACTTTCTGCTTCGACCTCCGAAAACCCTAGGTTTGGAGTGTTTCTGAATATTATACCGTAGGTAAACACCAAGGTATGTTCGGAAACTAGGCAGTCTAGTCAGAGTTGCTTAAACAAACAAGTTGTATTCATGGCGTTATGTTATATTACATTTGATTGCAAGAAACATCTTCCAGAGAGAATAGTTCTGTTAAGGGTTCCTTTCCCTGGGCTGGTATGCGATTTTTTTGTGTGCATACCGAAGCTGCCATGCTAAAAAATCACAGTGCGCTTTTATAGTCTGGGGTTTTGTATTTCCACGAGGGCAGTTTATCTTTTGTTCACCGACCAATCATCCCCTTAAGAACGCTAGCTTTCGGCTTCACCCGTTTGAGGTACATGTCCAGATAAACTGGCTGTAACAATGACAGAGGTGCTCCCTTTATGCCCTACCCGAACAAGAGGGAACATAGGGCATAAGCATAGGAGCCACGCAACCAAGCTTGGCAAAAAACTTAAGTCATAAAGGTGCATATAATGGCGAAGAAAAGGCATATATGGACAGATGACACATATATATGGTGAGCTTGATGCTCGAATAATAATAATAATAATAATATTATTATTATTAATAATAAGCTTCTTGTGAAAAGAAGCCCCCAGGTATTGTGGGGTGTGTACATTCAAGGATGTATACCCCTCAGGTGTGCGGTTTATCCAAACACGAGCTAGAAGTCGTATAGAAAACGAGAAAAAGGAAACTGGTAATAATGGAGAACTGAAGGAACGAGAAAAAGGTATGTGTGCGGAATTTAGGCGTAGAATCTTCGGAGCCTTGCAACATTCCATGGGTTTGGCTCCAAGCGATTGTCCAAAGCATTGTGAAGGCGATAGGCTCCTCTAGTGAGAACTTCATCTATAATGAATGGACCCTCCCATTTGCGCTTGAGCTTGTCCTTTTTCTTATCTGGTAGGCGTAAAATGAGTTTGCCGACATTGTAGGTCTTTGCCTATACCTCTCTGCTTTGGGATCACCGAGACTGCTGTTGATAGAATGCGGAACGGGCTTTCGCGACATCGCGCTCCTCCTCCAGGCCGTACAAGTCCTCCTGCCAATCGATCTCGGCCTCTCTCTCTTCATACAAGCACACTGGAGGTGAGTCATGAATAATGTAACAAGGGAAGACTGCCTCCGCACCATACACCATGAAAAAAGGTGTGTATCTGGTTGTGCGATTGGGCATGGTCTGCAGTCCCCAGAGTACGGAATCAAGTTCCTTGACCCAGTGTTTGTCTGATTCTTGCAGAGATCACATTAGTCTAGGTTTAATGTCGTTCATTATCAAGCTGTTAGCCCGTTCGACCTGACCATTTGTCTGAGGGTGGTATACGGAGGCGCACCTCATCGGCTGTAAAGTTAGAGCCGTTGTTAGTAATGATAATGTGCGGGACACCGTAACGATGTACTATGCTGGATATAAAGTCTATCACCAGTCCGGCTTCAACTGTTTTAACTGGCTTGGCTTCTATCCACTTATTGAACTTGTCGACCGTAACCAACAAGTATTTCTTCTTATGGCTTCCCCGACCATATCGAGCCCCCAGACCGCAAAGGGCCAAGTAATGGGGATTGTTCTGAGGGCAGTGGGTGACATATGGCTTTGGTTGGCGAAAAGCTGGCATCCAATGCAGCGCTGCACAAGGTCTTGTGCATCTACCCGGGCTGTGGGCCAAAAGAAACCCGTGCGGAAGGCTTTACTTACAAGGGCCCGGGCTGCGGCATGATGGCCGCCAAGACTAGCATGTATTTTAGCCAAGAGCTGCCGTCCCTCGTCTTCAGAGATACATCGTTGAAGGACCCCGGTAGTAATTTTCTTGTACAGTTCTCCTTCATGAACTTTGTAGGCTTTCGAACGTCGAACGATGCGACGGGCCTCAGTTTGATCCTCTGGGATCTCATTCCTAGTGAGGTAGGCAAGGAAGGGCTCGTTCCACAGGGCAATTACAACCATGATTTCATGGGCCGATGGTGTTATTTCGGTGCCTGATCCCCTGATGGTATCGGGACTGTGTTCGGAATCTAGGGGTATAATCGGCTCCGCGTCAGTGCTCCCGTTCTCGTCCTGGCACACCACAGATGGCTTGAAGAGCCTTTCCACAAAGGTGTTAGGTGGGACGGGGTCGCGTTTAGCACCCATGCAAGCGAGGATGTCCGCGGCTTGATTACTCTCCCGAGCCACATGATGAAACTCAAGACCCTCAAACCGAGCTGAAATTTGGAGTACGGCGTTGCGGTAAGCCACCATCTTCGGGTCTTTTGTGTCGAAGTCTCCATTTATTTGGGATATTGCAAGGTTTGAGTCCCCGCGCACCTCAAGGCGTTGTATGCCCATGGAAACAGTCATTTGGAGACCATGCAATAGGGCCTCGTATTCGGCTGCATTGTTAGAGTCTGTATACAATTTTTGGAGTACATAACGGACCATGTCTCCCGTGGGGGATGTCAAGATGACACCAGGCCTAAGTCCGGCTAGCATTTTAGAGCCGTCAAAGTGCATCACCAATTGGAATACATGCCATACTCTTTAGGGAGTTCGGCCTCTGTCCATTCGACAACGAAGTCAGCCAACACTTGCGATTTAATTGCTCGGCGTGGTTTATACGTTATTTCAAATGGTAGGAGCTGGATGGCCTATTTCACAATCCGTCCGATGGCGTCCCGGTTGTTTATAATATCATTGAGTGGTACTTCTAAAGCCACCGTGATTGAGCACTCTTGGAAGTACTGCCGCAATTTACAGCATGCCATAAAGACCGCATACGCTATCTTCTGGTAATGCGTATATCGGGATTTGCATGGTGTGAGGACCGTCGATACGTAGTATACTGGTTTTTGGAGTGGGAATTTATGTCCCTCCTCTTCTCGTTCGACGACAAGCACCGACTCACCACCTGGTGAGTTTCCGATATGTAGAGCAGCATTGGTTCGCCGACATTTGGTGCGGCCAGCATGGGGTTGCTTGCTAGCAAAGTATTGATTTCCTCCAGCCCAGCTGTTGCAGCATCCGTCCACACAAAGTGGTCGGTACGTCGGAGTAGGCGATACAGTGGCTACGCCTTTTCTCCTAATCTGGAGATAAAACGGCTCAAGGCTTCCACACACCCAGCTAGTTTTTGGACCTCCTTGAGGTCGGTTGGTGTTGCCAATTGTGACAAGGATCGAATTTTCGGTGGGTTTGCTTCGATTCCCCTGTTGGAGACAATAACTCAAGCAATTTGCCGACGGGAACGCCGAAAATGCACTTATCCGGATTGAGCTTTATGTCATATGTTCGGAGGTTGTCGAATGTGAGAAATAAGTCGTCCACCAATGATTCAACATGCTTGGTTTTGATGACTACGTCATCGACATATGCCTCCACAGTCTTGCTGATTTGCTTTTCTAGGCACGTTTGAATCATGCGTTGGTAAGTGACGCCGGCGTTTTTGATCCCGAAAGGCATAGTGTTGAAGCAGAAAGGCCCATACAGGGTGATGAATGCCGTTGCGTCTTGGTCGGATTCCTTCATCTTAATTTGATGGTATCCAGAGTATGCGTTGAGGAAACATAGTGAATCATGTCCCGCGGTTGCATCGATAATTTGGTCGATGCGAGGTAGTGGGAAGGGGTCCTTAGGGAAGGCCTTGTTAAGGTCTTTGAAATCGACACACAGACACCAGGATTTATCCTTCTTTGGTACCATGAGCAGGTTTGCTAGCCAGTACGGATGTTTGATCTCTCTGATAAACCCGGCTTCGAGTAGCTTGGCTAGCTCCTCCCCCATAGCCTGTCGTTTGGGTTCGGAAAATCGCCAGAGCGTTTGCTTGACCAGCTTTTATCCCTTCAGTATATTGAGACTATGTTTGGCCAGGGCGCGTGGGATTCCTGGCATATCCAAGGGGTGCCAAGGAAGATGTCCCAGTTCTCGCGCAAGAACACGCATAATGCGGTGTCGACCGTCGGGTCCAGCTATGCCCCAATGGAAGTTGTTTTCTTGGGATCCGTTAGGTGGACTTGAAATTTGACTATTTCATCAGCTGTCTTGAAAGAGGTGGATTTGGGCCTTTTTTCAAGAATTACGTCGTCCCTATCCACTATGGAACGCAGTGCGGTGAGTTCCTCGGCCGCTAGGGCTTGGGACAATGCCTCAAGGGCCAAGGATGCGGTTTTATTTTCAGCGCGGAGTGCTATGTATGGATCACTGGAGATAGTGATAACACCATTGGGCACGGGCATTTTGAGCTTCATATACCCGTAATGAGGTATAGCTTGAAAGCGTGTGAATGCATCTCGCCCTAACAGGGCATGATATCCACTGTTGAAAGGAGCCACCTAGAAGATTATCTCTTCGGACCTATAGTTTTCTGGTGTGCCGAATACCACATCCAGCTTAATTTTCCCCAAGCATCTTGTTTCCTTACCGGTGATGATTCCCCTAAAGGATGTATTGCTCTGCTCAATGCGACTCTTGTCCATTTGCATTTTATTGAGCGTGTCCTCGTAGATGAGGTTCAGTCCGCTGCCCCCGTCCATTAGCACTTTAGTGAGCCGAAAACCGTCCACAATTGGGTTGAGGACTAGAGCGGCTGGTTCCCGGACTGAACGGTATCTTGGTTCGTCATCGGCACTGAAAGTAATTGTCGTATCATTCCAAGGGTTTATTGCTACTACATGGCAGACTTTGGCAAGGTCGCGAAGCGCCTGTTTGTGCCGATTATTTGATGAGAAGGTCTCGATGACGGTGAGTACTTCGGGATCATGTTCCGAAGAGTACTTTTCTGGTGTAGTGTCGGTGAGGATACCTTCTCCACTTTTGGCCACCTGCTGGAGTATCCAACATGCCTGTAGGCTGTGCGTTGGTTCGGTATTCGGCATCATGTGTATTTGACAGGGCCTGTCGAGCCATTCTTCGAAGAAAGTTATGTGTCCTGTAAAGGGCTTGAATTTCTTGTCCACGGGATGATGATTAGGTTCCCCGCGAGGGTGCACCCTGTTTGCCCGTCTGGGAGATGGCTTAAAGGCCTGCGGTTCCCAGCGGGCTGTCTGAGTTTTCCAGGCGCTTTCCATTGCGCAGTACTTATGTACTGTGCATGCCAAATCTGCAAAATGCAAGAAACGACGGCGATTGAGGGCATTAAGGATTCCTCGTCCGTACAGTTGTTGCGAAATAATGAAATTGCGTCGTTGTCATAGCAGTCTTTTATCTTGTTTTTAACAAGGAGGAATCTAGCCCAAAAGTGATGGATTGTCTCCCGAGGCTGCTGCCGCACATACATTAGGTCGCATATGTCCGGAGAGCCGGAGTTGCTTGGAGAATATTGCTTGTGGTGGGTGGGCGGGCTCAAATTCGCACCTTGACCCACCGTGGAATCCGGAGTTTGAAGAATTTCCGAGGTTACCAGCCCAGGCTCCAGAGTGTCCGAGGAATTCTCAGGCTCAACGTCAGGACAGGGAGTGTCCTCTGGAGGGTGGGTATCTGGTTCTCCGGGTTCGGAAATCCGAACATAGTTGGTTATCAACGTAGGAGAGGAGTTATTGTCAGCATGTTCCTCCACAACCGCTACCTGATGGGTGATCGGAGGAGATTTAATTTCTCTCTGATCGGGTTTAAGCCCGATCCGATCATAGTCAGTTGAGACTCCCAGGGAGGTGATGCGATCTAGCAGCTCGTTCAAAGACGATAGATCTACTGGGTCCATCTTGTCGGAATATTCAGGGCTGATACGGAGGGGATTTTCGACGACTTGGGGGGTTGCCTTTGGCTTGATGGCCGAACGGGCACCCGCACTGAAGTCGCCGAGCCGGAGGGTTTACCCTGGAATTAGGGCTCCTTCGGAAGTGATATTGTCATTGATGACAAGGCGAGCCATCGGTCATTCAGTTGACGCCACAGAGGAACTCTCAATGAAAGCACCAATGTCGGTGTCAAAACCGGCAGATCTCGGGTAGGGGGTCCCGAACTATGCGTGTAAGGATCGAAGGTAACAGGAGACATGGTATACGATGTTTGCCCAGGTTCGGGCCCTCTTGATGGAGGTATATACCCTACTTCCTACTTGATTGACTTTGATGAGTATAGAGGTTACAAGAGTAGATCTACCACGAGATCGTAATGGCCAAACCCTAGATTTCTAGCCTGTATGATTATGATTCTATCCCTACGGACTAAACCATCCAGTTTATATAGACACCGGAGGGGGCTAGGGTTGTACAACATCAGTTTACAGAGAAAAGAATCTTCATATCTGCACGCCAAGCTTGCCTTTCATGCCAAGGAGAGTCCCATCCGGACACGGGGAAAAGCTTTCCATCTTGTATCTTCACGGCTCATTAGTCCTGCCCATGTCACATAGCCCGGACGCGCGAGGACCCCATAATCCAGGACTCCCTCAGCGGGGCCGGGTTGAATCTGATTTCCCCAGCAGTTATTAACAAGCTTCAGATAGGAGAAGAAGAGCTGGAGGTTACCAGAACGTTTCAAGGTGTCAATCCCGGCAGGAGCCGTCCCAAGGGAAAAATTACGTTGCCAGTGACGTTTGGGGGAGAGCTGAACTATAGGACTGAGAAGATTGTGTTTGATGTGGTTGAACTCCCTCTGCCGTGTAATGGGATTCTGGGACGACCGGCCTTGGCCAAGTTCATGGTAGCATCCCATTATGCTTACAACACCTTGAAGATGCCTGGGCCGTTGGGGAGTCATCACCATCCCATCAGATGAGAAGGATGCGAATATCTGTGTGGACAGGATGTATCGGGGTGCTGTCGCAGCAGAGGCTGCGGCGGCAACAGGGCCCACCAAGGAAAGCAAAGGAAAGAAGAGAGATTGTAGGACCTCCGGCAAGGAGTCCGGGAAGCATGCCCCCACCGAGTGCACATCACCCGTTGACGATGTGCCAGAGTGTTCCAACAGGAAAAGATCCAAGGTTACAGCACCCCAAGTGAAGAAGGTTCCGGTAGGGCTGGCTGGTGTTGATGGTACTTTCACCATCAGCGCCACCCTTGACGACAAATAGGAAAGCGCGCTCGTTGCCTTCCTGCGGGCGAATATCGATGTGTTTGCCTGGCAACCATCTGATATCCCCGGTGTTCCCAGGGAGGTAATCGAGCACCACCTTGCTGTTTTCCCACATGCCCGACCTGTCAAGCAGAAAGTTAGGAAGCAAGCCTTGGAGCGGCAGTAGTTCATTGCTGAGGAAATCAAGAAGTTAGAGGCAGCTGGATTGGTCAGAGGAGTACTGTACCCTACATGGTTGGCAAACCCGGTAGTAGTTCGGAAGGAGAATGGGAAATGGAGGCTTTGCATTGATTTCACAGGTCTCAATAAGGCTTGCCCAAAGGACCCGTGGTCGGTGTCAAAATCGGCGGATCTCGAGTAGGGGGTCTCGAACTGTGCTTCTAAGGTTGATGGTAACAGGAGACAGGGGACACGATGTTTACCCAGGTTCGGGCCCTCTCTATGGAGGTAATACCCTACTTCCTGCTTGATTGATCTTGATGAATATGAGTATTACAAGAGTTGATCTACCTCGAGATCATAATGGCTAAACCCTAGAAGTCTAGCCTGTATGACTATGATTGTTTTTTCCACGGACTAAGCCCTCCGGTTTATATAGACACCGGAGGGGACTAGGGTTATACAAGGTCGGTTACAAAGAAAGGAATCTTCATATCCAGGCACCAAGCTTGCCTTCCACGCCAAGGAGAGTCCCATCCGGATACGGGAGAGAGCCTTCGGTCTTGTACCTTCACAACCCATTTGTCCGGCCCATGCCAACAAGCCGGACGCCGGAGGACCGCTTAATCCAGGACTCCCTTAGTAGCCCCCGAACCAGTCTTTCAATGATGATGTGTCCGACGCGCAGATTGTCTTCGGCATTGCAAGGCGGGTTCCTCCTCCGATTACTTCAAAGTCCCTGACTTAAAGAGCAGTATTCGGCCTTCCATTTAATGTCACGCCCATCAGCTTCCACGCCTTCCTGACTTCAGCTTCCACGTGTCGAGCGAATACGAGAGGTCGGGGCATTTTTGCACATATCACCATGACCATACAAGAAAGGCACCTATTTAAAGAGATTAGATCTCAGATCCATTCCACACCCTGCGGAAAAATCCTCAGAGCTCGCTAGGAGGAACCACTCCAACATGGCTAGCGCTCCCAGCTCTTCCTCCCATCCCCACGGCTCCGAAAAAGGTGATTGGGAGAGATGTTCTGTATCTCACGGTCAGCTGACGAAGCTATAGACACAGGGCTTTCTTCCCCCCGCGGATCTAGTCCCCGTCTGAGTAGGATCAACGGCGGGTTCAGGCGGAGAATTTCCCCAATCCATCTAGGGGGAACGAGTGTTCTTCATTCCCTACTTGCTAAGAGGCGTCGGATTTCCAATACACCTATTCCTCCGAGGACTTATGGAGTATTATGGCCTCCAACTGCACAATTGCACTCCTGCCTCCATCCTGCACATCGCGGGTTACGTTGCTCTCTGCGAGCTATTCCTGGGCTGTGAGGCCCATTTTGAATTATGGAGGAAACTATTCTGCCTCGTCCCTCGTAATCACGAGGGATCAATATTTGAAGTGGGGGAGCCGAGGTATGGCGCATCGCCGGGACCGGATACCTGTCCGGCATGCCGAAGAAGGCATACGAAGAGTGGCCTTCCGAATGGTTCTATATTGACGACGTCGCTCTTCCTGACCCAGTCCGAATGGGTCTCCTCGAATTTTTAAGCGCTCCGTTGAAGAAATGCCACAGCTGGCGCCCTCGGAGCCTCGAGGAGGAGGATAGCGCGGAAGTCAGTTAGTTGAAGGGCAAGATTAAGACGCTCGCCTAGTCCGGATTATCAATAATTGAGGTAATGGCGATTTCTATAGCACGGGGGGTCCAACCAATCCAGTACAGAGGGCTTCCCATGTGGCACTATAATGGGGAAGATGATGCCTCACGCTGCGGCCGGAAGGGTCCGAAAACCCCCGCCGCTTAGGCCAAAATATTGGCCGAACTGTACAAAGGGGAGAAGGAGGAGTTCACTCGTCTCCAACGTCGAGATGGATTTTCCATGTATAATCCTCCTAGCTGGGTGAGTTCCAATCCCACCATTTTACTCAATCCTCTCCCTGAATCATTTTAATGGATAGTAACCTATCCACTCACAATAGGAATGGCGGAAGGCTACCGAGGGGATCCATAGCCCCACCCCCAGACGGAGGATCACAACCAGGACCTTGACCCTGGATTCAAAGAAGATCCAGACATATTTATGGAGCTTGAGAATGGAGTATTCTACCAGGCGAGCTATGATGGTAAGGAAGTGCCTATCATCACCGATTATTCCGGCCTCCTCCCTGCTTCGCATGTAAGTAATTTAAGAGACACCTTCTCCGCAAGAGTTTCCTTATTATGCCTCACCCACTGCACTATTTCGTGCTCCAAAGGGTTGGCGCTTGATGCCACAACACGCACCAGAAGCATCTCTGAGGAGAGCGGTGCTCGCGCCGAGCACATCTTCGAAGAGAAAAGCAAACGATAATACGATAGAGCCTTCATCAAAGAGGTAAGGCTTTCTTTTTAAAATATGTCTCCTGGTCGCCACATCAAATCATGACGTCATCCGCCGCATTTTATCAGGAAAAGCGTCCGCCGGACCATGTCCGGGGATCCTGCCGGTCATGCCTCCACTAGTCAGGTTCCAGACCCTGCCCTAAGGACGGGGGCTGACACAGGAGTGGCGCCGGACTGTCCTTCCGCAGAGGATTCAGACGATATGTCCATCAAGAACATTGAAGTGGAGAGCGCCATGAATTATCATCGTCAGAGGGCCGCTCTCCATCACTCCGGCTTTTCAAAGGAGGCATTCGATGCCTTCAGCTCGGCCCATGCGTACATCCAAGCTTCTCGGGATGGACTTGCCAGAGCCACATACCAGCATCTCAAAGTTATACAGGTTAGTGTAGATTTGATAATCATGTACTAGTAGCCCCCGAGACTTAAAGCAGTTGATACAACTGATTTAAGGATCACTGTATAATCAGGCACTTATGGAGAAGAATAGCATGCTATCTCAAGAGCTGGAAAAGTGTCAGACTTAGCTAACCGCGGCTACCGCCGAATTGGAAAAATCCAAGGAGGCACCATCTGGTAATGCTTCTCCCCATCAGAAAAAGTATAATCATATACCAGTTATATTAGTACTGTTGTGTTTCTGCTGACAGAATCAGTAGAGCAACTGAGAGAGAAACTAAAGGCTGCCCAGGCTGGTGAACAAGAGGCCAAAAGGCAACATGCAGCAGGCGAACGTGTGCTGACGCAGGTCAGGGAGGAAAAGAACAAGCTGCAGGATTCCCACACCCAACTGGGCGAAGAACTAAAAGATGTTCGAGCCCAGCTAGCTAACGTCGTCAAGGAGAATAGGAGGCTACAAGGCGGCATATTCAGTATGCTCTTCAAACTTGCCTCCCTATAATTCGGCGAGGGCAGGAACTAACAGATTTATGTCTACAGGTATGCTGACTGGTCGTCTCGAAGAGGAAATATCCGGATCTCAAGGCGACCTACTACAAGTGTTGTCCCAGATGCACGAGCGAGTTCGGCAAGCAATGCGGAGTGTTGCCAAGGCTTTATGGCCATCTGCCTCTCCTCTAGGAGGTATGGCGGAGCTCGTGGAGCTATTCAAAGGGGCACGGCGGTGTATTCAATTATGTAAGATATTAGCCTGCCGGGAAGGTGCGCGAGAGGCCTGTGCCATGGTAAAAACGCGGTATACCAAGATTGATCCAAATCTATGGCCCGGGTCAGACTTCTAGGTTCATATGGGAAAGAAATTCCCGTTAATTTGGTATATGACCAAGTAGAAGTAGCCGCCAAATATTCTCAACAGGATTGTAAGCTAGATAGCCTGTTGGACGGTATAGAGGAGGAAATTTTTGAGTCCAAGTGACTATGTACTTTCCTTGACATATTTGTCCCTAGCCGGATTGTGAAACGATTGCCATGGCCAACCTTTTCGTTTCGACCTCTGGACCTGAAGGTACGGAGTGTTTCCAAATACCTGAGCGGCAAAATAGACCGAGGTATGCGTGGAAACAAGACGTAGGGGTCATAGTTGCTTGAACAGACAAGTTGTATCCAGCTAGCTATGTTATATTACATTGTGATTGTAAGAAACATCTTCCAGAGAGAATAGTTCCATTAAGGGTTCCTTTCCCTGGGTGTACATGCGTTAATGTGCATGTCTGAACTGTGACTGAAAAGATTGCAGTATACGTAACATCTGGGGGTTCATTGTAACACCCTCGATGCGACTATAGCTCCCACGTGTCGAGGCACGACTTAGAGACATAATCACATTGAAGGCATAAGTCGCGAGTCAGGCAATCATCACAAACATCCCATGTAATATAGATAATAAAAGGGATAACATAGTTGGCTTACACTCGCCACGTCAATCAAGTACATAAATAACATTACATCATCCAAACACTCATGGCCCGACTACGGCGCCAAAATAAAAGATAACCCAACATGCGACACGGTCCCGATCACCCCCAACAGGGCACCACTACTGATCATCAGGAAAAGAAACATAGTAACGTTGAGAGTCCTCGTCGAACTCCCACTTGAGCTCGAGCGTGCCACCTGGAGCGGAATCATCTGGACCTGCATCTGATGTAATAGTAATCTGTGAGCCACAGGGACTCAGCAATCTCGCACCCTCGCGATCAAGACTATTTAAGCTTATAGGCAAGGCAAGGTAAATATATAAGTGGAGCTGCAGCAAGCGACTAGCATATATGGTGGCTAACTTATTCGCAAAAGAGAGCAAGAAGAGGAGGCAAAGCGCGAGCGAGAAACTAGAGAACAACCTGCGCAAGCATTACTCCAACACCGTGTCCACTTCTCGGACTCCGCCGAAAAGAGGCCATCACGGCAACTCACATGGTTGATTCATTTTAATTAAGTTAAGGTTCAAGTTATCTACAACCGGACATTAGCAAATTCCCATCTGCCCATAACCGCGGGCACGGCTTTCGAAAGTTCAAATCCCTGCAGGGGAGTCCCAACTTAGCCCATGACAAGCTCTCACGGTCAACGAAGGAATAGACCTCCTCCCAAGACGTTCCGATCAGACTCGGTATCTCGGTTACTCAAGACACTTCGACAGGTTAAAACAAGACCAGCAACACCGCCCGAATGTGCCGACAAATCCCGATAGGAGCTGCACATATCTCGTTCTCAGGGCACACTCAGATTGTCCAAACTTCCGGTAGGCCAGCCCAGAGTTGCCCCTGGTGGCCACCGGCGGCTGACGAGGTGGACCAACACTCAGAGGAGCACTGGCCCGGTGGGGGGGGTGTTAAAATAAGATGACCCTCGGGCTCCGGAAACCCAAGGGAAAAAGGCTAGGTGGCAAATGGTAAAACCAAGGTTGGGAATTGCTAGAAAAGCTTTAATCAATGCGAACTATCAAGGGGTTCCCATTATAACCCAACCGCGTAAGGAACGCAAAATCCGGGAACATAACACCGATATGACGGAAACTAGGGCGGCAAGAGTGGAACAAAACACTTGGCGAGAGGCCGAGCCTTCCACCCTTCACCAAGTATATAGATGCATTAAGATAACATGGCAATATAATGATATCCCAACAAGTAAATAAATGTTCCAACAAGGAACGGTCTCCAATCTTCACCTGCAACTAGCAACGCTATAAGAGGGGCTGAGCAAAGCGGTAACATAGCCAATCAACGGTTCGCTAGGACAAGGTGGGCTAGAGGTTTGACATGGAAATTTGGGAGGCTTAAAAGCAAATGGTAGGCATCGTAGCGTTGGCATAGCAAAAGAGCGAGCAAAACTAGCATAGCAAAGATAGTAGTGATTTCGAGGGTATGATCATCTTGCCTGCACAGTTGTCAGAGTTGACTGGATCCTCGAAAGCAAACTCAATGGGCTCCTCATTAGCGAACTCGTCTCCCAGCTCTACCCAAACAAGACAAACAAGCAACAAGGATACAATCAACCACGTGCAAGACTCAAACAATATGATGCAAAGATGATATGCTATGCGGGATGCGATGCGGGATGCATATGCAAGATGTGACAGGGAATGCATGAACCTGGCCTCAACTTGGAAATCCAAGTGTGGCACTGGAAAGATGAGATGAAATCACTTGAAAACGATATAAAGATCACCGGAAGCGGAGTTACGATTTGGGAATGGCAAGCGATTCAAATATGACACCGGTCTGCGATTACCGCAAGTAGCCATCTAAATGCAATGAGATGAACATGCTACAGCACTGAAACATGACAACAAAATACATGGCAGGTATGCACTCAAGATGCTTAACAAAAGTCTAGCACTGAGCTACGGCCAATTCATCCATTAACAGGTTCAAACAAGCATGGCAAAAATGCATATGGTAAACAGATTTCAGACTTAGTGAAATTAACACTTGTCTGGAATTTCAGATCAGGTAGCACTCTTTGGACCAACAAAACTACATGCTAAATGACCTGAACATGACAAAGTAAAGCATGGCATGGAGCTACTCAAAGAGCTTAACAAAAGTCCCTTAGTGACCTTGAGCCAAAAGGGATCACAAAAAACATTTGCAAGCATGTGAACATGGCAAAAACATAATCAGTTTTCAGACTTGGTGAAAACTGGCACGTGCTGAAACATAACTCAAGTAGGCATGTTTACGAGCTCGATGCACTCACTATGGAGCAAGTCATGACAAACTAAGTATGCATCCATCTAGAACACACAAAATTCAAGCTAGACATGGCAAGAACAATAGCATGGCATGCACGGATCAACTACAACATCATCGGCAAAATTGCAAACAAGTTGACAATCTGCCCAGAATCACAAAGTAGCAAAAGTAGAGCTCGATTGACTCAAGCTAGGGTGCTCCATAATTACAAACAAGGACATGGATGGATAGAGCACTACAAGTTTAACAAAACACCCTTACTGATAATCCTCAAAAGAGGCACGGATCACTAGGAAACAACATGAACATATGGCATCATGAACTAACCAGCTCAAGGACTTAGTGGAAATGCTAAGTCCCTGAAAACAGAATTACCAAGTGCACTACTTTGCAAGATTACACTAGTCACCACACACATTACAAAAATACATGGGTTGCACCTCTGGAAAGATGGCAAAACCCTTAACAAAACATATGTAGAGCTCATGGGCATAACATGCACACAATAATCATGGCAAAAATGACAAAAAGCTAAACGGACTAGCAGATCTGACAATTAACTCAAGTAGCCCTCTTCTAACAGAATTTCGGGCATCAAGATGAACTCAAATGAAAATGATGCAATGGAATGAAATGATGTACTCTCTGAGACGAACAATTTGATGTGCTATATGCATGAATCGGAGCTACGGATGCAAAGTTACGAGGCTATGAACATGAGCACTTGGATCTGGAATTTTAGGGACTTGGACGAAAATTCAACCTCCCAGATCTAGGGTTTGACCCAAGGCACGTAGATCGAGGCGATTTCCGGCGAGGTGGCGGCGGCTCCGGCGAGCTCGAAAAGGCGGCGAGGAGGTGAGGGAGAGGCGAGGCCGGCCGGACTTGGCGACGTCGGCGGCGGAGGCGGAGGGGGCGCTGGCGTGGAGAGGCGGCGGCGTGCGGTGGCCCGCGGCAGAGAGGCGGCGGCGGCGCTGGCGTGGAGAGGCGGCGGCGTGCGGCCGGCGAGGGAGGAGAAGGAGGCGCGGGGCGGCGCGATGGATGGGCCCGCGGGGGCCGGATGCGGGCTCCCCGGGCCGACGGCGGGGATGTGGGCGCGGGACACGTGGCGCCTTCGGAGTGGCTGCGGGCGGGTGGCGACTTTGTCCGGTGACAGCCGGACATGTCCGGGCGCGTGAGGGGAAAATTAGGGTTTCGGGGGGAGAGGAAGATCCGGATTCGGAGGGGTCTTTAAATAGGCATAGAGGGAGCTAGGAGGGTCCAAATGAGGTGCGGTTTTCGGCCACGCGATCGTGATCGAACGCTCTAGATGATTGAGCAGAGTTAGGTGGGTTTTGGGCCAAATTGGAGGGGTGTTGGGCTGCAACACACACGAGGCCTTTTCGGTCCCTCGGTTAACCGTTGGGGTATCAAACGAAGTCCAAATGATATGAAACTTGACAGGCGGTCTACCGGTAGTAAACCAAGGCCGCTTGGCAAGTCTCGGTCCAATCCGGAAATATTTAATCCCCACACACGAAAGAAAGGTAGAATTGACCACCGGAGGAGAATGAAGCACCGGAATGCAAAATGGACAACGGGGAAAATGCTCGAATGCATGAGATGAACACGTATGTAAATGCAATGCACATGATGACATGATATGAGATGCATGACAACGATAACAACACACGGAGACAAAAACCCAAACTAGAGAAAATAAAATAATTTAACGCCGGAAACGGCAAGAGTTGGAGTACAAATAGGGAAAGTTACATCCGGGGTGTTACAACACTCCACCACTATGAAAGGATCTCGTCCCGAGATCTAGGACTGAAAAAACGCCGGGTACTCAGAACGGAGGTGATCCTCGCGTTCCCAGGTAGCTTCACGGTCGGAGTGGTGTGACCACTTGACTTTGAGGAATTTGATTGACTTATTGTGAGTCTTGCGTTCAGTCTCTTCAAGAATAGCAACTGGGTGCTCACGATAGGAGAGATCTTCTTGGAGCTCAATGTCCTCGAAGTTGACGGTGCGGTCAGGAGTCTTGAAGCACTTTCTGAGCTGAGAGACATGGAACACATCATGAACATTTGCAAAGTTTGAAGGAAGCTCGAGTTGATAGGCGAGATCGCCTCTCTTGCTGACAATCTTGAAAGGTCCCACGTATCTAGGGGCAAGCTTCCCTTTGATACCGAAGCGACGAGTACCTTTCATAGGAGAGACGCGGAGGTAAACATGATCTCCGATCTCAAAAGCCAAATCACGGTGCTTACTATCATAGTAGCTCTTCTGACGGGATTGGGCTGCTTTGAGGTTATCTCGAATGACTTTGCACATTTCTTCTGCCTCTGTGATTAAGTCATTACCCAAAAGCTGACGTTCACCGGTTTCAGACCAGTTGAGAGGGGTACGACACTTCCTGCCATACAGAATTTCAAATGGGGCCTTGCCCGAACTTGCTTGAAAACTGTTGTTGTAGGAGAATTCAGCATAAGGAAGAAAATCTTCCCACTTCATGCCGAAGGAGATCACACAAGCCCTGAGCATATCTTCAAGAATCTGGTTGACACGCTCAACTTGACCGCTAGTTTGAGGATGGAAAGCTGTGCTGAAGCGGATGTTGGTGCCCATGGTCTTCTAAAAAGAATCCCAAAACTTGGAGGTAAAGATGCTGCCACGGTATGAAGAGATCACTTGAGGAATACCGTGCAGAGAGACAATACGAGAGGTATAGAGTCCTGCCAATTGAGCTGCAGTGATCGACTCTTTGATAGGCAGAAAGTGAGCCACTTTGGTGAGTTTGTCGATGACAACGAATATAGCATCATTGCCATGCTTGGACTTTGGAAACCCAGTCACGAAGTCCATCTCAATGTGGTCAAACTTCCATTCTAGAATGGCAAGAGGTTGGAGGAGACCAGCTGGCCTTTGGTGTTCTGCCTTCACTCTTCTGCAGACATCACATTCATTCAGGAATTGAGCAATCTCACGCTTCATTCGAGTCCACCAATAAGCCTGCTTGAGGTCCTGATACATCTTCGTACTCCCAGGGTGGATGGAGAGGAGAGAATTGTGAGCCTCGTTCATGATCACTTTATGGAGTTCACCTTTGGGCACAACAATACGATCCTCAAAGAAAAGAGTGTCCTTGTCATCAAGGTGGTAGCACTTGTACTTGGGTTGACTCTTGGCAATCCGAATCTTCACCTTTTTTACCATAGCATCAAGAAGCTGGGCTTGGCGAATCTGGTCTTCCAAGGTAGGAGAGACTTGAAGGTTGGCGAGGAAACCTTGAGGAACAACTTGCAGGTTAAGTTTGCGGAAAGCTTCACAAAGCTCGGGTTGATAAGGCTTGAGAATCAGACTGTTGCAGTAAGCCTTTCTGCTCAATGCGTCAGCAATCACATTGGCCTTGCCTGGAGTATACTCGATACTCGGATTATACTCTTGAATCATTTCGACCCATCGAGTTTGCCTGAGGTTGAGATTAGGCTGAGTGAAGATGTACTTGAGACTCTTGTGGTCAGTGAAAATGCCCACTTTTCTTCCTAATAAGAGATGTCTCCAAGTCAAAAGAGCATGCACAACTGCCGCCAACTCGAGATCATGAGTGGGGTAGTTCTTCTCATTAGGCTTCAACTGGCGAGAGGTATAAGCAACAACTTTCTTCTCTTGCATCAACACCGCGCCAAGACCTTGGAGAGAGGCATCACAAAAGATCTCGTACGGTTTGGATTCATCAGGCGGAGTTAGAACTAGAGCAGTGATCAATTTCTCTTTCAAAGTGTTGAAAGCAATGTCACACTCCGGAGACCAAACATACTTGACGTGCTTCTGGAGAAGATTTGAGAGAGGCTTCGCGATCTTAGAAAAGTTTTCGACGAATCTTCGGCAATAGCTTGCAAGACCGAGGAAGCTACGGAGTTGCTTCACGTTCTGAGGAGGTTCCCAATTCACAATTGCAGACACCTTCTCAGGATTCACGGCAATGCCCTTGGCAGAGATGATATGACCAAGATAAAGAACCTCATCGAGCCAAAATTCACATTTGGAGAACTTGGCGTAGAACTGATGTTCCCTGAGCTTATCGAGTACCAAACGCAAGTGCTTGGCATGATCTTCCTTGTTCTTCGAGAAAACTAGAATGTCGTCGAGATAGACCAAAACGAAGTCATTGGTGTAGGCGTTGAAGATGAAGTTCATCATGCGAGAGAACGTCGGAGGAGTGTTGACAAGGCCAAAAGACATGACAGTGTATTCATATGAACCATAGCTTGTCCTGAAAGCCGTCTTGGGAATATCTTGCTCACGGATTCGAATATGATGATAACCCATACGGAGATCAAGCTTGGAGAATACTTGGGCACCTTTGAGTTGTTCGAACAGCTCATTGATGTTGGGAAGTGGGTATTTGTTCTTGATGGTCTTCTTGTTCAATGGACGGTAATCAACACAAAGTCGAATGGCTGCGGGGATGTGGGCGCGGGACACGTGGCGCCTTCGGAGTGGCTGCGGGCGGGCAGCGACTTTGTCCGGCGATGACCAGACGTGTCCGGGCGCGCGAGGGGAAAATTAGGGTTTCGGGGGGAGAGGAAGATCCGGATTCGGAGGGGTCTTTAAATAGGCATAGAGGGAGCTAGGAGGGTCCAAATGAGGTGCGGTTTTCGGCCACGCGATCGTGATCGAATGCTCTAGATGATGGAGCAGAGTTAGGTGGGTTTTGGGACAAATTGGAGGGGTGTTGGGCTGCAACACACACGAGGCCTTTTTGGTCCCTCGGTTAACCGTTGGGGTATCAAACGAAGTCCAAATGATACGAAACTTGACAGGCGGTCTACCGGTAGTAAACCAAGGCCGCTTGGCAAGTCTCGGTCCAATCCGGAAATGTTTAATCCCCACACACGAAAGAAAGGTAGAATTGACCACCGAAGGAGAACGAAGCGCCGGAATGCAAAACGGATAACGGGGAAAATGCTCGAATGCATGAGATGAACACGTATGCAAATGCAATGCACATGATGACATGATATGAGATGCATGACAACGATAACAACACACGGAGACAAAAACCCAAACCCGAGAAAATAAAATAACTTAACGCCGGAAACGGCAAGAGTTGGAGTACAAATAGGGAAAGTTACATCCGGGGTGTTACATTCATAGTGGAAGGAATGTAAAAACATCTTTAGTCCGCCAACCGAATATTCCCTTAAGAACGCTAGCTTTCGGCTTCACCCAGTCTAAGGTACACATCCGGATGACCCGACAGTAACAATCGCAGATGTGCTCCCTTTATGCCCTAGCCGAACTAACAGGAACGTAAGGCATAAGCATAGGAGCCAGGCAACCCAGCTTGGCCAAAAATTAAGTCATATCGATGCATATAATGGCGAAGAAAAGGTACATATGAGGAAAAAGGCATATGTGATGAGATTGATGCTCGAAAAATAACAATAATAAGCTTCTGTGCAAGAAGCCCCCAGGTATAATGGACGTACACATTTGAGGATGTGTACGTCATAGGTGCATGTTTTAGCCGCACGGAAGCTTTAAGTCTAAAAAAGCAAAAAAAAGAGGAGAAAAATAATGGAAACAATAGGGATAAGGAGATGAACAAAGAGTTCGGCGCTAGGCATAGAATCATCGGAGTCTGGCCGCGTTCCAGGGGTTCGGCTCTAGGCGAATGTCTTATGCATCACGCATGCGGTACACTCGTCCAGTGAGAACTTTGTCAATGATGAAGGGACCCTCCCACTTGGGCTTGAGTTTTCCCTTTTCTTCTCTGGCAAGCGTAGAACGAGTTCGCCAACATTATAAGTCTTGGCCCGCACTTCTCTGCTTTGATATCTGCAGGCCTGCTGTTGATAAAATGCGGAACAGGCTTTTGCAACATCGCGCTCGTCCTGCAGGGCATCTAAGTTGTCCTGCCAATCAAGATTGGCCTCTCTCACTTCGTACATGCGCACTCGAGGCGAGTCATGAATAATGTCACAGGCTAACACAGCCTCTGTGCCGTACTCCATGAAGAAAGGTGTATATCCGGTTGTGCGATTGGGCGTGGTCCGCAGCCCCCCAGAGTACGGAGTCGAGCTCCTCAACCTAGTGCTTGTCTGATTCTTTCAAAGGCCGCACTAGTCTGGTTTTGATGCCGCTCATAATAAGACCATTGGCTCGTTCAACTTGACCGTTTGTTTTCGGATGATAGACGGAGGCGTAATCGAGCTTAATGCCTACATTAGCACACCAGGCTTTCACCTCACCGGCTGTATAATTGGAGCCGTTGTCAGTGATGATGTTGTGTGGGACACTATAACGGTGCACTACACTGGATATAAAGTCTATCACTAGTCGGGCTTCGGCCGTTTTAACTAGTTTGGCCTCTATCCACTTAGTGAACTTATCTACCATGACCAGCAGATATTTTTTCTTATGGTTGCCTCCTTTAAGGGGTCCGACCATATCCAGCCCCCAGACCACAAAAGGCCAAGTAATGGGGATTGTTTGTAGAGCGGTGGGCGGCATATGGCTTTGGTTGGCGAAAAGCTGGCATCCGACACAATGTTGGACAAGGTCCTGTGCATCTTCTCGGGCCGTTGGCAAAAAAACCCTGTACGAAAGGCCTTACTCACAAGGGCCCGAGCTGCGGCATGGTGACCACCGAGGCCAGCATGGGTTTCAGTCAAGATTTGCCGTCCCTCTTCTTCGGAGATACATCTTTGAAGTATTCCGGTAGCGCTTTTCTTGTAGAGCTCTCCTTCGTGGACCTTGTAGGCTTTCAAACGCGGAACAATGCAGCGAGCCTCATTCTGATCCTCAGGGAGATCTCACCTATTAAGTTAGGTCAAGAAGGGTTCGGTCCACGGGGCAATTACTGCCATTATTAGATGGGCCGACGATGTTGTTTCGGTGGCTGAGCCTCCGATGATATCGGTATTGTGTTTAGTATCTGGGGGTATAATCGTATCCGTACTAGTGTTGCTGCTCTCGTCCTGCCACACCACGGATGGCTTGAAGAGCCTTTCCAAAAAGATGTTAGGCGGGATGGGGTCACGCTTGGCGCCCATGCGAGCAAGAACATCCGCTGCTTGATTGCTTTCTCGAGCCACATGATGAAACTCGAGTCCCTCGAATTGAGATGATATTTTGAGTACGGAGTTACGATAGGCCGCCATCTTTGGATCTTTGGCGTCGAAGTCTCCATTTATCTGGGATATTGCGAGATTTGAGTCCTCGCGTACTTCCAAGCATTGTATTCCCATGGAGGTAGCCATCCGAAGACCGTGCAATAAAGCCTCGTATTCGTATGCGTTGTTGGAGTCTGTGTATAATATTTGGAGTATGTACTGAACTGTGTCTCCAGTGGGGGACGTTAAGACAACGCTCGCCCCTAAGCCCGTTAGCATTTTGGAACCATCGAAGGGCATGACCCAGTTGGAATATGTGCCATACTCTTTAGGGAGTTAGGCCTCTGTCCATTCGGTGACGAAGTCTGCCAGTACTTGGGATTTGATGGCCCGGCGCGGCTTATATGTTATGTCGAATGGAAGGAGCTCAATGGCCCACTTGGCAATCCGGCCTGTGGCATTGTAGTTGTTTATTATGTCATTCAATGGTACTTCGGAAGCCACCATGATCGAACACTCTTGGAAATAGTGTCGTAGCTTCCGGGATGCCATGAAGACCGCGTATGCTATCTTTTGATAATGAGGGTGCCGACATTTGCATGGAGTTAGGACAGTGGACACGTAGTATACCAGCTTCTGGAGCGGGAATTTGTGTCTGTCCTCCTCTCGCTCGACGACGAGTACTATGCTCACCACCTGGTGTGTTGCAGAGATGTATAATAACATTGGTTCGCCGACGCTTGGCACGGCCAGGATTGGGTTGCTCGCTAAAAGAGCCTTTCTTTATTCCAATCCGGCCGTTGCCACATCCGTTCAGTCGAAGTGGTCGGTGCGTCGAAGAAGTTGATAAAGTGGCAATGCCTTTTCTCCTAGTCTGGAGATAAAGCGGCTTAAAGCTGCCACGCATCCGGCTAGTTTGTGGACCTGTTTAAGGCCTGTTGGTGTAGAAAATTATGATAAAGCTCAGATTTTAGCTGGATTTGCCTCGATTCCTCTACTGGAAACATTGAAGCCAAGTAGTTTTCCAAAGGGAACGCCGAAAACACATTGTTCCGGATTAGCTTAATGTCATATGCCCGGAGATTGTCGAATGTGAGGTGTAAGTCGTCTATTAATGACTCAACGTGCTTAGTCTTGATGACGATGTTGTCCACATATTCTTCAACTATCTTGCCGATTTGTTTCTCCAGGCATGTTTGAATCATGCGTTGGTAGGTGGCGCCGGCGTTTTTAAGCCCAAAGGGCATGGTGTTGAAGAAGAAAGGCCCATATGGGGTAATAAATGTCGTTGCATCTTGGTCGGATTCCTTAATTTTAATTTGATGGTATCTAGAATATGCGCCGAGGAAACACAGTGAGTCGTGTCCTGCAGTGGCATCAATAATTTGATTGATGTGGGGGAGGGAGAAGGGATCCTTTGGGAAAGCTTTGTTGAGGCCTTTGAAACCGACGCGTAGGCGCCAGGATTTATCCTTCTTTGGCACCATCACTAGGTTTGCTAGCCAGTCCGGGTGTTTTATTTCTCTGATGAATCGGGCCTCAATTAACTTGGCTAGGTCCTCCCCCATGGCTTGTCGTTTGGGTTTGGAAAAGCACCGCAGTGTTTGCTTGACCGCCTTATATCCCTTCAATATAGTGAGTCTGTGCTCGGCCAACCTGGGTGGGATTCCTGGCATATCAGAAGGGTGCCAGGCGAATATGTCCCAGTTATCACGTAGGAACACTCGTAGTGCGGCGTCCACCATTGGGTCCAGCTGTGCCCCGATGGAGGCTGTCTTCTTTGGGTCTGTTGGGAGGACTTGAAATTTGACTATTTCGTCTGCTGATTTGAAGGAGGTGGATTTGGAGCGCTTATCAAGGATTACGTCGTCCCTATCCACCGTCGAGCGCAACGCGGTTAACTCTTCGGCCGCGAGGTCCTCAGATAGTGCCTCGAGGGCCAGGGATGCTATTTTGTTTCCGGCGCGGAGGGCTATATCCAGATCACTAGCAAGAGTGATGATACCGTTGGGCCCGGGCATCTTGAGCTTCATATACCCGTAATGAGGTATGGTTTGAAAGCGTGTGAATGCATCTCGCCCCAACAGGGCGTGGTATCCACTGTTGAAAGGGGCCACTTGGAAGGTTATCTCTTCGGACCGATAGTTCCTGGGCGTGCCGAATACCACGTCAAGTGTAATTTTTCCCGTGCATCGTGCCTCCCGACTGGGAATGATTCCTCGGAAGGTCGTGCTACTTTGCTCGATACGGCTCCTATCTATTTCCATTATATTGAGTGTATCCTCGTCGATGAGGTTTAATCCACTGACGCCGTCCATGAGCACTTTGGTGAGCCAAAAGCCGTCCACAATTGGATTGAGGACCAAGGCGGCTGGTGCCTGGGCTGTCCAGAATTTTGTTTCGTCACTGGCATTGTAAGTTATGGCCATGTCGTTCCAGGGGTTTATTGTTGTGGCTTGGCAGACTTCGGCGAGGTCGCGGAGGGATGTTTTGCGCCGATTGTTTGAGGCGAAAGTCTCAAAGACCGCCAATACCCTGAGGTCGTCGTCTTCTGGGGGGTGTTGCTCTGAGGTAGTTTTGGTGAGGATATCCTCGCCACTCTTGGCCACTTGCCAGAGTATCCAACATGATCTAAGGCTGTGGGTAGGTATGGTATCCGGTGTTGTGTGTAATGGGTTTAGATTTCTTTACTACTGTGTCGGGCGCCTCGTGAGGGTGCATCCATTTTGCCCCGACGAGGGGTTGAGTGGAAACTGGTGGTTCCCAGCGAGCTGCCTGAGTTTTCCAGGTGCTTTCCATTGCATAGTACTTCTGTACTATGGTTGCCAAGTCAGCAAAGTGTAATACGTGACGGCGGTTGATGGAGTTGAGGATTCCTTCGCCTGTAGAATATTGAGATCGCGTCTTCATCGCGGCAATCTTTAATCTTGTCCTTGCCAAGGAGGAATCTAGCCCAAAACTGATGGACTGTTTCCTGAGACTGCTGCCGTAGGTATGTGAGATCGCGTATATTTGGGTGGGTGGGTGGATTTAAATCCAAACCCTGACCCAATTTGGGATCCGGAGTTTCAGAAATTTCAGAGCTTGATAGTTTGGGCTCCGGGGGATCGACCGATTTTTCAGGTCTACCGTCTGATTCCGGGTTCGAAGGACAAGGCATGTCATCCCACGGACGGGTATCTGGCTCTTCGAGCTCGGAGATCCGAACATAGTTCGTCCTTAGAATAGAGGGAGAGTTGTTGTTTTTCTCCTCTACTACCGCTATCTGATGGGTGATCGACGGAGATTTGATTTCTCTCTGATCGGGTTTAAGCCCAATCCGATCGTAGTCTGTAGCGACCCCCAAGGCAGCAATGCGATCCAGGAATTTGTTCAAGGACGAAAATTCCGTTGGATCCATCCTTTTGGAGTATTCGGAGTGAATTCGAAGGCAATTTTTGATGACCCAAGAAGTCATCATCGGCTCACCGGCCGAACGGACGGTCATGATAAAGCCACCCAGCCGGAGGGTTTGGTCTGAGACCAGAGCTCCTCCGGCGGTGATATTGTCCTTGATTACAAGGCGAGCCATCAACCCTGACTTCGATGTCATAGTGGAACTCTCAATGGAAGCACCAATGTCGGTGTCAAAACCGGCAGATCTCATGTAGGGGGTCCCGAACTGTGCGTCTAAGGTTGATGGTAACAGGAGACAGGGGACACGATGTTTACCCAGGTTCGGGCCCTCTCTATGGAGGTAATACCCTACTTCCTTCTCGATTGATCTTGATGAATCTGAGTATTACAAGAGTTGATCTACCTCAAGATCGTAATGGCTAAACCCTAGAAGTCTAGCCTGTATCACTATGATTGTTTTTTCTATGGACTAAGCCCTCCGGTTTATATAGACACCGGAGGGGACTAGGGTTATACAAGGTCGGTTACAGAGAAAGGAATCTTCATATCTAGGTGCCAAGCTTGCCTTCCACGCCAAGGAGAGTCCCATCCGGACACGGGAGAGAGTCTTCGGTCTTGTACATTCACAGCCCATTGATCCGGCCCATGGCAACAGGACGGATGCCCGAGGACCCCTTAATATAGGACTACCTCACCCGTTCCCCTTGACGCGCATCGATCAGATTGTGGATTCTACTTTAGGGTCTGATCTGCTCTCCTCTTTGGATGCATACTCCGGATATCACCAGATCTTCATGTCCAAAGAAGATGAGGAGAAACCATCATTCATCACTCCATGTGGTACATACTGTTTTGTCTGCATGCCTTTTGGACTAAAGAGTGTCGGGTGTACTTTTGCAAGAGCAGTCTAGATTGGTTTTGAGCCACAACTACACAGAAACATAGAAGCCTATATGGATGACATTGTGGTCAAGACCAAGCATAATGCCACCCTTATCCAGGATTTGGAGGAGACATTTGCTAATTTGCGCAAGATCAACCTGAAGCTTAACCCAGAGAAGTGCATATTCGGTGTTCCCTTCAGCAAGCTACTTGGATTCTTCGTGTCCCACTGGGGGATCGAAGCTAGCCCCGACAAGATCAAGGCCATTGAGCAGACCCAAGCGCCAAGGACAGTTAAGGATGTGAGGCGCTTGACGGGATGCGTTGTCGTGCTAAGCAGTTTCATTTCCAAGTCTGTCGAGCATGCCCTGCCGTTCTTCGAAATTTTGAAGAAGGCAGGGCCTATGAAGTGGACCCCGGAAGCAGATACAACCTTGCAAGAGTTGAAGGCTTACCTGTCATCTGGGCCTACCTTGGTTGCATCCAAACCTCAAGAGCCGCTACTGCTTTACTTGGCAGCAACCAACCAAGTGGTCAGTGCAGCCTTGGTAGCATAGCGAGAAGTGGATGAAGCAGAGAGCGGCCAAACCACGACAGAGTTAGAAGGGGATCACAATGGTAGTAAGCACGACAATGAGTGTAACCCCAAGGACGCGACAAGGAATAAAGTGGTGCAGCACCCAGTGTACTTCGTCAGCTCCTTGTTGCAAGGGGCTAGATCGAGGTACTCTGGTGTGCAAAAGTTGATCTTTGGCCTCGTCATGGCCTCAAGGAAACTGCGCCACTACTTCGAAGCCCATGAGATCACGGTTGTTACTCGATTTTCGTTGTAGAGGATACTCCGAAACCCTGAGGCTACTAGCAGAATAGTGGAGTGGGCTTTGGAGTTATCCAATTTTGGTTTGAAGTTTGAGAGCAATTCAACCATTCAAAGCAGGGCGCTGGCAGAGTTTATTTCAGAATGGACGCCAACCCCCGATGAGGAAGCAACAGAAACAGCTCTCCCCGGCAAGGAATCACCCCAAGAATGGATTATGTATTTTGATGGTGCTTTTTCCCTACAAGGTGCAGGAGCTGGCGTGCTTCTTGTTGCCCCCTCTGGGGAGCACCTGAATTACGTCATCCAAATGCAATTTGGCCGGGAAGAAGCCACCAACAATACAGCTGAGTATGAAGGGCTCCTTGCCGGGCTCAGGATTGCAGCAAAATTGGGAATCAAGAAGCTGATCATTCGAGGAGATTCACAGTTAGTGGTGAGACACGTCAACAAGGATTACCAAAGCCCATTGATGGAAGCATACGTTGAGGAAGTGAGGAGGTCAGAGGAGCGCTTTGATGGGTTGCAAACAGAGCACGTACCCCATGCGGAAAATAGCATAGCTGATCACCTATCAAAGTGTGCTGCACAGAAGCTTCCTGTGGAACCAGGAACTTTTGTTCTCCACCTCTATCAACCCTCCGTATCACCAACCACAATGGCCCAGAAAAGGAGAAAGTTGGACTATGGTAAGCCTCTCCCGATCGAGCCATCATCTCCTGGCAGAGACCCTGCCAGAAACAACTCCTCACAGCCTGCCGGACCACCCCCTCTAGCCGGGCCTATGGACCTGGTGAACAAGGCTGGTGCTCCCGCAGCCGAGGAGGTGCCGCTAGTCCTTGTTGCCGAGCCTCAGGCTCCAACTTGGGCAAGGCACATCATCCGCTTCCTCCAAACCGGAGAACTCCCTGGCGACCCAAATGAAGTTGAGAAAGTAGCCCGGAGGGCTAGTATGTATTAGTTTGTCGATGACACTCTGTACAAAAGGAGGCCCAATGGTGTGAAATTGAAGTGTCTCTGCCGGGAGGACGGAAAGGAACTACTGGCTGAGATTCACAAAGGAATGTGCGGCTCACACATTGGATCAAGGGCATTAGTTGGGAAAGCATTCCGACAAGGATTCTATTGGCCCACAGCACTCCAAGACGCAGTTGAGCTCGTCAGGACATGTGAAGCCTGTCAGTTCCATTCCAAGAAAACACACCTGCCTACCCAAGCTCTTTAGACAATCCCTCTGTCATGGCCACTTTCGGTCTGGGGGCTCGATATCCTCGGACCCTTCCCCCAAGCAACTAGGGGCTTTGAATTATTGTTTGTTTCCATTGACAAGTTTACAAAGTGGCCGGAAGTGATTGTCGTGAGGAAGGTGACTGCTCAGTCTGCTATCAAGTTCTTGAAAGAATTGGTGTGTCGTTTCGGAGTTCCGACAAGGATCATTAGTGATAATGGCACACAATTCACAAGCAACGCCTTCATGCGGTATGTTCAAACCCTCGGATGCAAGACTCATTTGCCTCCGTGGCACACCCCCAAAGCAATGGACAAGCTGAGAGGGCGAACACTGAAGTGCTTCATGGACTCAAGACAAGGACTTTTGATACACTGCAGAAGCACGACATGCGGTAGATCGAGGAGCTGTGAGGGAGTCCTGTATTAGGGTGTCCTCAGGTGTCCGGGCTATGTGACATGGGCTGGACTCATGGGCCTTGAAGATAAAATATGGAAGGCTTTCCCCCGTGTCCGGATGGGACTCTCCTTGGCGTGGAAGGCAAGCTAGACGCTCGAATATGAAGATTCCTTCCTCTGTAAACCGACTCTGTACAACCCTAGGCCCCTCCGGTATCTATATAAACTGGAGGGTTTAGTCCATAGGGACGGTCATAGTCATACATGCTAGACATCTAGGGTTTAACCATTACGATCTCGAGGTAGATCAACTCTTGTAACCCCTATATTCATCAAAGTCAATGAAGCAGGAAGTAGGGTATTACCTCCATCAAGTGGGCCCAAACCTGGGTAAACAACGTGTCCCCTGCCTCCTGTTACCGTCGATCCTCAAACGCACAGTTCGAGACCTCCTACCTGAGATCTGCCAGTTTTGACACCGACATTGGTGCTTTCATTGAGAGTTCCTCTCTATTGTCGATAGAAGGATCGATGGCTCGCCTCGTCATCAACGACAAAATCACCACTGGAAAAGCCCAAGTTCCTGGGGAGATCCTCCTGATCGGCAATTTCACCATAGGCGCCCTCCCGGCCATAAAGCCCGAGGCGGCCCCCGGATTGCTAAAAATCATCTCCGCATCAACCCTGAAAGCGTCGATAAGATGGATCCGATAGATGTTTCGTCTTTAAATGAACTTTTAGATCGCATCGCAACCCTGGGGGTTTGAACAAATTCTGATCTGATAGGGCTTAAACCCGACTAGAGAGAAATCATATCCCCACCGGTCGCCCACCTAGTGACCGTCGTGGAAGATAAAGGTGAGGATACCGCTCCTCCTATGCTAAAAACAAACTATGTTTGGATCTCCGAGCTCCGCGAACCAGACGCCCATCTTCGAGAAACTATCCATCCTCTGAACATAGAACCAGGCTTTGAGACTAAAAACTCTCAGGACACTCCGGATCCTGTGCCATTAAACTAAGAAATTCTTCAAAACCCGGATTCCACAGTGGGCCACGGGTCAGATTTAATCCCACCCGCCCACCACAAACAATACTCACCAAGAAATTCCGGTCCCTCGGACATATGCGATTTAATGTTTATACGCCAGCAACCTCAGGAAACAGTCCATCACTTTTGGGCTAGATTCCTACTTGTTAAAAACAAGATTAAAGATTGCTGCGACGACAACGCGATCTCAGTATTTCGCAACAACTGTACAGATGGGGGAATCCTTAATGCCCTCAACCGCTGTCACATACTGCACTTTGCAAATTTGGCACACATAGTGCAGAAGTACCGCGCAATGGAAAGCGCTTGGAAAACTCATACAGCCCGCTGGGAACCTCAGGCCTTTAAGCCATCTCCCAGACGGGCAAAAAGGATGCACCCTCGCGGGGCACCTGATCATCATCCCATGGACATGAAAATTAAGCCTTTACGGGACATAGAACTATCTTCGAGGAAAGGCTCGACAGGCCCTGTCAAATACACATGACGCCGAGTACCGAACCAAGGCACAGCCTACGGGCATGTTGGATACTCCTGCTAGTGTCTAAGAGCGGCGAGGGTATCCTCACCAACACTACCCCAGAGATGTAATCTCTGGAGGACGACAATCTAAATGTACTCACGGTCTTCGAGACCTTCTCATCAAATAATCGGCGCAAAAGGGCGCTCTGCGACCTCGCCTAAGTCTGCCAAATATCAGCAATAAACCCTTGGAACGATACTGTAACGCCCTCAATGCGGCTATATCTCCCACGTGTCGAAGCACGACTTAGAGGCATAACCGCATTGAAAGCAATGTCGCAAGTGAGGTAATCTTCACACATCCCATGTAATACATAAGGGAAAGAGATACATAGTTGGCTTACAATCGCCACTTCACACAATTACATGAATAAAGCATTACATCATCCAAATACAATCAAGGCCCGACTACGGAGCCAAAATAAAAGAAGAACCCCAAATGCGACAAAGGTCCCCGATCGACCCCAACTGGGCTCCGCTACTGATCAACTAGAATGAAACAACACAAAGGACAAGATCTTCATCGAGCTCCTCCTGAGCTTGGTTGCGTCATCTGCACGGTCTCATCGACACCTGCAAGCTGGTTTTGGAAGTATCTGTGAGCCACAGGGACTCAGCAATCTCGCACCCTCGCGATCAAGACTATTTAAGCTTATGGGTAAGGTAAAGGTATGAGGTGGAGCTGCAGCAATCGACTAGCATATATGGTGGCTAACATACGCAAATGAGAGCGAGAAGAGAAGGCAAAGCACGATCGAGAAAGTATGATCAAGAAGTGATCCTAAACAACCTACGTCAAGCATAACTCCAACACCGTGTTCACTTCCCGGACTCCGCCGGAAAGAGACCATCACAGTAACACACGATGTTGATTCATTTTAATTAAGTTAAGGTTCAAGTTATCTACAACCGGATATTAACAAATTCCCATCTACCCATAACCGCGGGCACGGCTTTCGAAAGTTCAAATCCCTGCAGGGGTGTCCCAACTTAGCCCATGAAAAGCTCTCACGATCAACGAAGGAATAGACCTCCTCCCGAGACATTCCGATCAGACTCGGTATCCCGGTACAACAAGACATTTCGACAGGGTAAAACTAAACCAGCAACACCGCCCGAATGTGCCGACAAATCCCGATAGGAGCTGCACATATCTCTTTCTCAGGGCACACTCAGATGAGACATCCTACGAGTAAAACCAACCCTCAAGTTGCCCTGAGGTGGCCCCGCAGTCTACTCGGTCGGACCAACACTCAGAGGAGCACTGGCCCCGGGGGGGGGGGTGGGGGGGTTAAAATAATGATGACCCTTGGGCGCGCGACCCCCAAGGGAAAAGAAAAGGCTAGGCGGCAAATGGTAAAACCAATGTTGGGCATTGCTGGAAAAGCTTTACTTAAGGCGAACTGTCAAGGGGTTCCCATAATAGCCCAACCGCGTAAGGAACGCAAAATCCAGGAACATAACACCGATATGACGGAAACTAGGGCGGCAAGAGTGGAACAAAACACCAGACATAAGGCCGATCCTTCCACCCTTTACCAAGTATATAGATGCATTAATTAAATAAGATATATAGTGATATCCCAACAAGTAACAGGTTCCAACAAGGAACAACATCTCCATGTTCCAACGAGGAACAAACTTCAATCTTCACCTGCAACTAACAACGCTATAAGAGGGGCTGAGCAAAGCGGTAACATAGCCAAACAACGGTTTGCTAGGACAAGGTGGGTTAGAGGCTTGGTTCAACAATATAGGAGGCATGATAAGCAAGTGGTAGGTATTGTAGCATAGGCATAGCAAAAGAGCGAGCAACTAAGCAAGCAAAGATATAAGTGATTTCGGGGGTTTGATCATCTTGCCTGAAATCCCGCAAGGAAGAAGAACGAGTCCATGAAGGAGACAAACGGACGTAGTCGAACGGATCCTCACAAACACGACATAACCGGAACCAATCCAAAGAAGCAAACACCGGAAAGAGGCACACAACATAGTAAACAACTACCACATAACATGGCATGATGCACAATCAAGTATGATGCATGTCCGGTTTAATGAAACATGGCATGGCAAAATGCACAAACAACACTACAAGTTAAGTGGAGCTCAATATGCAACGAGTTGCATATTGCGGAACACCACATGAATTATTTAGTTCTCTCTCGTTTAGGTACTCAACAATATTAAATGTTGATTAACATGGCAAGAGGGTGAAGCAAATGAAAACTGCCTATCTAGTCAAGGTTAAATGAGGCCGGAAGCAACGAACAACAATTTCGGAAACTCCTCATGAGCATATTATAGATTTGGTACTGTTCTGCCCTAAACACAATTTTAGAGTTGTTTAACATGCCAATAAAGGTCACCATGTTAAACTAGGCATTTTTCTACCCCATTTACATATAAAGTTTATTAAATTCTGAGTTACAGTTATTTAGTTATGAATTAAAACATTTTAGCATGGCATAGGATCAAATTTAACCAAACAGCATTTTAGACATTTTAAACATGGATGAAAGTTGCATATTATGAAACTAGAAAAAATTCTAAGCAACTTTCATATTAAGTTTGTCTTAATATGATGCACTGTTTGTGAGTAATTAAATGCATGAACATGAGAGTCTTTTAAGTAAAACTGCCAAACTCCTGGATATTAAACAAATTCGCATAACTGGAAAAAACATCTATGGGCCGAAACTGGCCCTAACTGGGCTGCACAGGAGCAAACAGAGATGGGCTTCCTCACATTGGGCCTGGCTTAGTGGGGAGGCTGGATGTGGGCTGGATCTGGCAGCGGTTGGGCTGCGGCCCACGCCATGGTCAACGGAAGCCATGCAGGGGCGCGGTCGCAACGAAGCAGAGGGCGGCGGCACTGGGACTTGTGGCAGGATGATGAAGAAGCGTGATCCGGTGATGATCCAGTGGCGAAGACGACGGGGCCCTGCCGGATCCGGGCAGATATGGCCAGGGTGGCTCAATTTCCAACGAGGGGAGACCGGATCGGGCGGGGCCGGCGAGGGTTAGGCACCATGGCGGCGGCACTGACCAAGGAGGAGAGCAGAGGGGTTAGGGAGAGAAAGAGAGACGGGGAGGAAAGGAAAAGGCGACGGCGGCATGACCTGGGTTCAAGGCGGCCGGCGACGAGCATGCTCCGGCGGCCTTGGTCGCCGACGGCGGACGGCGGGGACGCGAGGGAGGAGAGATCGGGGTTCCCCCAATCTGTAACGGAGGCAGCTGCGTGCGGGCTCGGGGGTGGGCCCCGATGGGCTCCGCGGGCTTGCTCCAGGCCTGGGCGGGCCACGGCGGCGCGGAGAGGTAGGGGGAACGCGTGGCATGCCCGGATTGGTCACAGGAGGTGGCTGGCGACGTCTCGGCCAACGGCGGCGCGCCATGTGGCGAGATGGTGGTGGCTGGCGCCGAAAAACGAGGGGGGGGCAGCTGGCGCAGGTGACAAGTGGCGGCGGCGCGCTGAAATCAAGGGAAGGGGCTGGCGGCTGACAAAAATGGAAGGGGTCCTTCCTTTTATAGGCATGGGTTTAGGGTTGGGGTTTTTGCTCCGTTTCGGAGCCATTCGATCGCTATCGGACGGTCCGGAGTGGAGGGGGAGTAGGTGGGTTGCCGGTGGGCTGTGTGGAAGGCCTCGGGCTGAGGGGAGAGAAGAGAGAGAGAGGCCCGACAGTAGTTTCCGGAGACCGAAAACGTCCGACGAAAAGACCGGCTATACTGCCGCTATAGTTTACCGGTTGGGCTATCAAACGAACTCCGAATACGACGAAAATTGATAGGCGGTCTATCTACACTATAATAAGACCACACGCTAACTGTCATCCCATTCCAAGGACATTTTACGGCCACTTATAAAATACTATTTCGGACATGCCGCGGGCGCGTGCAAGTGTGGTTGGACTCAGAACGGACAACGGAAGGAACGGGGAGACCCGGACGGATGCAAGTTTTGAAAACATGACGATGCAATGCACATGATGACAAGATGAAATGCAACACGCAAGCAAATGACATCGCAATGACAATGAATAACTAGAAGACACCTGGCACATCGGTCTCGGGGCGTTACAGATACGGCGATTACTTTCAATGCCGATGACGAACCAAGGTCCCACTCAGTCTGGGCACCAGCCGCTTTGGTCCTAAACCCAGTCGTGGATGACTTTCGGCTCACTAAAGTGTCAGTGGACGGTGGGAGAGGACTGAACCTCATGGATGAGGACACGCTCAATAAAATGCAAGTGGACAGGAGTCGCATTGAGGACAGTAATACTACCTTTCGAGGCATTATACCCAGTTGGTAAGCAAGATGCTCGGGGAAAATCAAACTCGACGTGGTATTCGGCACACAGGAGAACTATAGGTCCGAAGAGTTACTCTTCCATGTGGCACCTTTCGACAACGGGTATCACGCCCTGCTGGGGCGAGACACATTCACACGGTTTCAAGCTATACCCCATTACGGGTATATAAAACTCAAAATGCCTGGGCCCAACAGAGTTATCATTATTACCAGTGATCCGGACATAGCACTCCGCGCCAAAAACAAAACCGCCTCCCTGGCCCTCGAGGCAGTATGATGCCCTCGCGGCCGAAGGATTAACCACCTTACGTTCCATAGTGGACAGGGACGATGCAATACTCGATAAGAGACCTAAGTCAACTTTCTTCAAACCAGCAGACGAAATAGTCAAATTTCAAGTTCACACGACGGACCCCAAGAAGACAGCTTCCATTGGGGCACATCTAGATCCGATGGTCGATGCCGCATTACGTGTGTTCCTGCGCGAGAATTGGGACATCTTCGCCTGGCACCCTTCTTATATGCCAGGAATCCCACGCGAACTGACCGTACATAGTCTCAAATACTGAAGGGATACAATCCAGTCAAGCAAACGCTGCGGCGATTTTCCAAACCCAAACATCAGGCTATGGGGGAGGAGCTAGCCAAGTTACTCATAGCCAAGTTTATCAGAGAAATCAAACATCCGGACTGGCTAGCAAACTTGGTCATGGTACCAAAGAAGGATAAATCCTGGCGCTTGTGTGTTGATTTCAAAGACCTTAATAAGGCTTTCCCTAAGGACCCCTTCCCACTACCTCGCATTGACCAGATTATTGATGCAACTGCGGGGCACGATTCACTGTGTTTCCTCGACGCATACTCCAGATACCATCAAATTAAGATGAAGGAATCCGACCAGGCCGCAACGGCATTCATCACCCCGTATGGGCCTTTCTGCTTCAACACTATGCATTTCGGGCTCAAGAACGCCGGCGTCACTTACCAATGCATGATTCAAACGTGCCTGGAAAAGCAAATCGACAAGACTGTGGATGTATATGTAGATGACGTAGTCATAAAAACCAAGCACGTTGAATCATTGGTGGATGACTTATGCCTTACATTCGACAACCTCCGAACATATGATATACAACTCAATCCGGAAAAGTGTGTTTTCGGCGTTCCCGCCGGCAAACGACTCGGGTTCATTGTATCCAATAGAGGAATTGAAGCATACCCAGCCAAAATCCGGGCCCTATCACAATTGGCAACACCAACTGACCTCAAACGGGTCCAAAAACTAGCCGGGTGCGTAGCAGCTTTGAGCCGTTTTATCTCTAGATTAGGAGAAAAGGCATTTCCATTGTATCGCCTGCTCCGACCACTTCGCGTGGACGGACGCTACAGCGGCCGGACTGGAGGAAATAAAAACTTTGCTAGCGAGCAACCCAATCCTAGCCGCACCAAATGTCGGTGAACCAATGTTGCTCTACATATCTACAACTCGCCAGGTGGTGAGCGCGGTGCTCGTTGTCGAACGAGAAGAAGAGGGGCATAAATTTCCACTCCAAAAACAAGTATAATACGTATCGACGGCCCTTACACCATGCAAATCCCAATACCCGCATTATCAGAAGATAGCATATGCGGTCTTTATGGCATCCCGCAAGCTGTGGCACTACTTTCAAGAGTGCTCGATCACGGTGGCTTCATAGGTACCACTCAATGACATTATAAACAACCAAGACGCCACCGGCCGGATTGCCAAATGGGCCATTGAGCTCTTACCATTTGAAATAACGTACAACCATGTCGGGCCATTAAATCTCAGGTGTTGGCTGACTTAGTCGCGGAATGGACAGAGGCCGAACTCCCTAAAGAGTACGGCACATATTCCAACTGGGTGATGCACTTCGATGGCTCTAAAATGCTAGCCGTACTTGGGGCTGGTGTCATCTTAACATCCCCCGTGGGAGACACAGTCCGTTATGTGCTCCAAATACTGTATATAGACTCTAAAATGCAGTCGAATACGAGGCCCTATTGCATGGTCTCTGGATGGCTGTATCCATGGGCATACAACTCCTTGAGGTGTGTGGGGATTCAAACCATGCAATATCCCAAATAAATAGAGAATTCAATGCAAAAGATCCAAGATGGTGGTTAATCGCAAGGCCGTACTCAAAATATCAGCTCGGTTCGAGGGGCTTGAGTTTCATCACATGGCTCGAGAGCGTAATCAAGCCACGGACATCCTTGCTCGCATGTGCTAAGCGCGACCCCGTCCCCCTAACACCTTTATGGAAAGGCTCTTCAAGCCATCCATGGTGTGACAGGACGAGAGCGGCAACACTGGTCCGGAGCCGATCATACCCCTAGATTCCGAACACAGTTCCGATATCATCGGGGGCTCGGGCACCGAAATAATACCATCGGCCCACGAAATCATGGTTGTAATTGCCCCATGGACCGAGCCTTTCCTTGCCTACCTCACTAGGAATGAGCTCCCTGAAGATCAGACTGAGGCCCCATGCATCGTTCGATGCTCGAAGGCCTACAAAGTTCATGAAGGATAAATGTACAAAAAAAGTACTATTAGAGTCCTTCAAAGATGTATCTCCGAAGAACAGGGATGGCAGCTTTTGGCCGAAATACACACTGGTCTTGGTGGCCATCACACCACAACTCGGGCCCTTGTAAGTAAGGCCTTCCGTACGGGTTTCTTTTGGCCCACTGCCCGAGCAGATGCACAGGACCTCATACAGCACTGCGTTGGATGCCAGCCTTTTGCTAATCAAAGCCATATGTCGCCCACTACCCTCTGAACAATCCCCATCACTTGGCCCTTTGCGTTCTAGGGGATTGACATGGTCGGACTTATTAAAGGGGGAAGCCATAAAAATGAATACTTATTGGTTATGGTCGACAAGTTCACTAAGTGGATAGAAGCCAAACCAGTTAAAACGGCTGAAGCCGGTCCGGTGATAGACTTTATATCCGGCGTCGTACACCATTATGGTGTCCCGCACAATATTATTACTGACAACGGCTCTAACTTTACAGCTGACGAGGTGAAAAATTGGTGCGCCAATTTGGGCATCAAGCTCGATTACGCATCCGTATATCACCCTTAGGCAAACGGTCAGTCGAACGGGCTAACGGCATGATAATGAGCGGCATCAAACCCAGACTAGTGCGATCTTTGTAAGAATCAGACAAGCACTGGGTTGAGGAACCTGATTCCGTACTCTGGGGGCTGCGGACCACGCCCAATCGCATGACCGGATATACACCTTTCTTCATGGTGTACGGCGCGGAGGCGGTCTTGCCCTACGACATTATTCTTGACTCACCTCGAGTGCGCATGTACGAAGAGAGAGAAGCAGAGCTTGATCGGCAGGACGACCTGGATGGCTTGGACGAGGGGCGCGATGTTCCGAAGGCCCGTTCCGCATTCTACCAATAGCAGGCTCAGTGGTATCAAAGCAGAGAAGTACGGGTAAAGGCTTACAATGACGGTGAACTCGTTCTACGCCTACCAGAGAAGAAAAAGGACAAGCTCAAGCCCAAATGGGAGGGTCCCTTCATTATATATGAATTTCTCACTAGAAGAGCCTATCGCCTTCGCAATGCCTCGGATAATCGCTTGGAGCCCAACCCATGGAACACTGCAAGGCTTCGAAGATTCTACGCCTAAGTCCGCACATATACCTTTTTTGCGTTCCTTCTTTTCTCCCCTTCACTATTTTCTTTTTTATCGTTTTTATATGACTTCTAGCTCGTGTTCGGATAAACCGCACACTCGAGGGGTATACATCCTTAAATGTATATACCCCACAATACCTGGGGGCTTCTTTTCACAAGAAGCTTATTATTATTCGAGCATCAAGCTCACCATATGTATGTGTCATCTACTCATATATGTCTTTTCTTCACCATTATATGCACCTTTATGACTTAAGTTTTTGCCAAGCTGGGTTGCTTGGCTCCTATGCTTATGCCCAACATTCCCGCTTGTTCGGCTAGGGAATAAAGGGAGCACCTCTATGATTGTTACAGCCGGGTTATCCGGACGTGTACCTCAGATGGGTGAAGCCGAAAACTAGCGTTCTTAAGGGAATAATTGGTTGGCGACCAAAAGAAAAAATGCCCTCATTGCAATACAAAGCCCCCACACTATATTGTGTACTGTGATTTTTAGCATCATAACTTCGGTATGCACAAAAAACCCGCATGCTGGCCCAGGGAAAGGAACCCTTAACGAAACTATTCTCCTTGGAAGATGTATCTTACAATCAAATGTAATATAACATAACTCCCCTAATACAACTTGTCTATTCAAGCAACTATGACTGGACTGCCTGGTTTCCGAACATACTTTGGTGTTTACCTACGGTATAGTATTCGGAAACACTCCAAACCTAGGGTTTTCGGTGGTCGAAGCAGAAAGTCTACCATGACAATCATTTTACAAATTCGGCTGGAGACAAGTTTGTCAATAAAAGTACATTGCTACTTCGACTAAAAAACTTCTTCTTCCTCTAGACCCTCTAACAGGTTGTCTAGTTTACAATCCTATTGAGAAAACTTGGCAGCCATCTGCACTTGGTCATACACCAGACTGACTAGAATTTCCTGTCCATCAGATCCTCGAGGTCCGACGCACGCCATATGATTTGGATCAAGTCCGGTGTACCGTGTTTTCACCGTGGCCCAGGCTTCCCAAGCACCTTCTCGGTAGGCTGATATCTTCCATAGCCCAAAACGGTGCCGAGCTCCCTTGAACAAATTAACGAGTTCCTCCATACTTCCTGGAGGAGAATCAACTGGCCATAAAGCCTTAGCGATGTTTCTCATTGCCTTCCGAGCTCGCTCATGCACCTTAGAGAACTCTTGTAGCAGGTCGCCTTGAAATCCAGACACCTCTTCTTCGGGCTGCCCAGTCAGCATACCTACAGAAATAAACTTGTTAGGATTTGCATTAGCGAGCTGCATGGGAGTAAGTTAAAAGGCATACTGATATGCCGCCTCTCAGCTTTCGGTTCTCCTTCAAGGTGTCCGCCAGTTGGTCTTGCACGTCTTTCAGCTCTTCGCCTAGCTGGGTGTTGGTGTCCTGCAGCTTGTTCTTCTCATCCCTGGTTCATGTCAGTACACGCTGACCAGCAGCCTCTTGCCTTTCGGCATGTTGTTTAGCCACCTGCGCGGATTTCAGTTTCTCTTCTAGCTGATCCGATGATCCTGCCATCATAAGTACAATGGTGTTTATTTGAATAAACATTACTGGCACATGATTATATTTTCCGGGAAGAAGGGGATATTACCAGTCGGTGCCTCCTTGGACTTCTCCAGTTCGGCGGTAACAGTAGTTAACTGGGTCCGACACTTTTCCAGCTCTTGAGACGGCACGTTGTTCTTCACAGTGAGTACCTGATTATACAACGATCCTTAAAATCAGTTGCTTCAACCTTTTCAATTCCCAGGGGCTACTAGTACATGATTATTAAATCTACGTAGTACGATCTTACCCGCATGTCCTTTGAAAGCTGGTAAGTGGCTCCAGCAAGCCCATCCCGAGAAGCTCGGATGTATGCATCCGCCGAGCTAAAGGCATTAAATGCCTCTTTTGTAAAGTTGGGGTCGTGCATAGCGGCCTTCCGGCGCCGATGGTCCATTGCACTCTCCACTTCGGAGTTGGTGACAGATACATTATCTGAATCTTTGGAGAGAGGACAATCCGGCGTTGCACCCGTATCAACTCTAGCCTTGGAGGCAGGGTTCGGGTCGGATTGGTGGACGCATGTCTGGCGAGGTCTCCGAATACAGTCCGACGAACGCTCTTCCGGAAATATGGTGCAGTAAGGAACATTACAATTCGGTATGATTGCCATGGGGCATATTAAAATCCATACCTCTTCGACGAAGGCTGGGCAGTGTCGCCATCCGCCTTTCTCTTCGAAGACCCACCTTGCATAGGTTCCTCCCTTTTAAGGGATGCCTCTGGTGCGGAGTGGCGAGACGAGCGCCGCCCCTTTAAACCATGAGAAAGTGCAGTGAGTGAAGCGCGGTGAGAAAACTCTTTTGGAGGAGACGTCTTCAAGATACTTACTTGAGAGGAAGGGAGAAGGCCGGGGTAATCAGCTGTAATGGCCACTTCTGTGCCGTCGTAGCTCGCCTGATAGAAGACCCCCTTGTCGGTGTCAAAACCGGCGGATCTCGGGTAGGGGGTTTCAAACTGTGCGTCTAAGGCAGATGGTAATAGGAGGCGGGGGACACAATGTTTACCCATATTCGGGCCCTTTCGATGGAGGTAATACCCTACTTCCTGCTTGATTGATCTTGATGATATGACTATTACAAGAGTTGATCTACCACGAGATCGGAGAGGCTAAACCCTAGAAGCTAGCCTATGGTATGATTGTTGTTGTCCTACGGACTAAACCCTCCGGTTTATATAGACACCGGAAGGGGCTAGGGTTACACAGAGTCGGTTACAAGGGAGGAGATCTACATGTCCAAATTACCAAGCTTGCCTTCCACGCAAAGAAGAGTTCCACCCGGACACGAGACGTAGTCTTCAATCTTGTATCTTCATAGTCCAACAGTCTGGCCAAAGGATATAGTCCGGCTGTCCGAGGACCCCCTAATCCAGGACTCCCTCAGTAGCCCCTGAACCAGGCTTCAATGACGATGAGTCCGGCGCATAGATTGTCTTCGGCATTGCAAGGCGGGTTCCTCCTCCAAATACTCCATAGAATATTTTGAACACAAGGATAGTGTCCGGCTTTGCAAAACAAATTCCACATACCACCGTGGAGAGTACAATATTTCCACAAATCTAATCTGCTGACAACTTTTCATAACATGACATCATGCCATGGCCCCGGTTATTATCCAAACCGTTTTTCTCAACCAGCTACTACACATATTGCTAGGCGGTTTTCTTGGCATGTCTTGTCGAAGCAGAGATCGTGTCCCCTTATCCTGGGATCCTCATCAATACGGGCGTGGGTAACCCAACCGCGCCATCAATCACGACGCTTGGGGAATAAGCGAGTTTTACCTGGCAAGTGGGGAGGCACACAGTCTCTACCGCCCTTATAAAGGGATAATGACTCCTCTTTTTTACCCATGCCTTCTTCTTCCCTACCTATCCATTCTCGCGCACTCGAGCTCTAGCGCCCAGGTTCGCATCTTCTCCACAAAAACACTCCGAACATGTCCGGAGCGGGAGGCAAGTGGATGGCCTCCTCCGTTACGGAGGAGAACATCACGAAGCTCCGGGAAGCCGGATACCTGGCCGCAGATATCGCGCATCGGCTCCCAGTCACGGGGCAGATCGTTCCTACCTCCGAGCCCCATGAAAGGGTTGTATTCCTTACCCATTTCGTCCGCGGGCTGGGATTTCCCCTCCACCCATTTGTTCGCGGGCTCATGTTCTACTACGGGCTGGACTTCCATGATCTAGCCCCAATTTCATCCTCAACATCTCGGCGTTTATCGTCGTCTGCGAGGCTTTCCTCCACATCAAGCCCCACTTCGGCCTGTGGCTGAAGACCTTCAATGTTAAACCGAAGGTGGTGGTCGGCCAACAAGCGGAGTGCGGAGGCGCCATGGTGGGAAAAATGCCCAACGTCACCTGGCTCAAAGCCTCCTATGTGGAGACCGTGAACGGGTGGCAATCGGGGTGGTTCTACATCACCGAGCCGTGCGACACCAACTAGGCGGCGGCCCCCGAATTTCCATTCAGCATCCCCATGCGACTAACCTCCTGGAAGGAGAAGGGCTTATCCTGGGGTTCATCGGTGGAGCTTACCGGACTCCAGAACTGTGTTAAAAACATGATAAGCAAGAAAATCAAGCTTGTCAACGTGGTCCAGGTCATGCTCTTCCGCTAGATCCTCTCGTGTCAAAGACGGGCATTCAATATGTGGGAGTTCGACTCGGCAAGGCACCAGACACTGCGAGAGCTTTTCGACACGACGCACCAGGACATCTGGAGGGTGCTGTTTAAGTCTGCCAAGGTACCTCCTCCCCTTACCAACGACCTTGAACTCAGTGCAAAGCGCCCTTCTAATCTAGTAAGCTCCTTATATCTCATAAGGTGTTTCTTTCCCTAGTATAATTATGTGAGCGATTTGAGCCTCCACATTATTTGACAGGAATGGGTCGCGACAGCGGAGCAGATCGACTATCCGGCCCCACTGCCCAAAGATTCAGCAAGTACTCTCCTGACGGAGATGCTGATTCTGGCGCCCTATGAGGCGTCGGAGAAGAAGGCCAAGAAGAAGGCCGCGGGGACCAGGAAAGGTCTCCGGCGCAAGGTTGTATCAGACTCGTCGTCCGGTAACACCGAGACGCCCTCCTCCCACGAAGACGAAGAGGTGGAAGAGGAAAATTCTGCCCCTCCAGCCGGGGGAGATAAGAAAAGGAAGGCCGCCCCATTTGGGGAGGCCGAAGGGCCCAAGAAGGGAAGAGCCCTCCTTCCGGACTGCTCCACCACGGCCGCGTTCAACGACGAGGAATGGTTTCCCATGGACAAGCCCCTGGCGAAGTCGTAAGTATCCGGATACCATAACAGTTCTGGTACATTTAATTTTATTGTTTCTTATCATGCCGAACATGATCATGCAGCCCATCCAAGGACCGTCTCGACGTATCCTCTTCGGATGGGTCTCTAGGCCTGTCGGAGATGAATAGTGATTCGCTCCCGGCCGCCTCCTCCCCCAGCCCTATGGACGACGCCGAGGTATTGTCCCGAAGGGCACCAAGCCAAGGGAAGGTAGTTCTGGGGGCGCCCCAAGGCGACCTCCGAGACGCTGGGCGCATGGGAGGCAAAGCTCCCATGGGCCCTAATGACGGGGGCAGCAAGTCCGACCCCCGGCCGAATACTGCTCGGAACCTCCAGTGGTTCCGCACTCTGTCGGGCGACCTGTCACTAAGGGGGTGAGCTATCTGTGCCGATGGCCTCAGTCCATCCAGAGGCACCAGACAACTTGTTGGAAGCGCTTTGCGGCGCTTCCATTGACGAAGAGCACCGCATTGTCATCAGTGTGGTGGTAGAGAAGGTTCAGTCCGCTAAAAGCGAACTGACTGAAGCCTGTGTCAGCCTCCTAAGAGGCTTTGAGGTAAGTAATCTATTTATAAGAAAATGTTATAGCATAGACAGTAGCCTCTGATGCTCTGTTTGGCGTTCGCAAAGAAAGGCCGAACAGAGGATCAAATAATAATCACATGAGTCTAATCAGAATGTGTCTTATGTGAATAAGAAGGCTTCACTGCTAGCCACTGCTGCTTGCACTACGGAGGTCTCCGTACTGAAGCGGGACCTTGAGCGGTCCGAAAAAGAGCTCGGCCTTACCAAGAGGCACCTCGAAGAGAACAAAGGTAAGTAATACCCGTCCGTATATTGATAAGGAATAAAAAAATAATGTGGTTGTTAAGTCACAAGATCATCATGAACTTTGCTAGGGGCCACGACCGAAGTGGCAACCTTGAAGGAGCCGCTGTCCGAGGCCGAAGACAAAGCGGCCAAGGAGCGCACTGAGCGCGAGAAGCAAGAGGCTCGAGTCGGCGAGGTGCAGCAAGAGCTCCAGGATTTCGTCAAAAAATATGAGTCCTTGGAGTGTGACTCTAAGACGCAAGGGTCTGAGCTTGCGAAGGCCCTTGAGAATGCAAAAAATGCCAAGGCCAAAGCCACAAGGCCCTCCAGGAGCTTCAGGCAGTCCAGAAGATAGTGGCGGGTAAGGAATTCATTATGCAAAGAAAGCATGTGAAGGAAACTTTCCTTTTAATTACCCGAGTTTGGAGCTCTCGAGGAGCGTTCATAGATCTTCCCCGCAGTGTGTCCGATGCCGAGGAATTTTACCGGGCCGAGGAAGGGAGCTCGACGGAGAAGTTGTTCTGGTCTCAGTATACTGGACCGAACATCCGATGCCCTTGAGCGACCAGTTGAAGCAATTGGTCGAGCTCCACAAGGCGGCCGAACAGGCCATGAAGGGCATCATAGTCCGGATGTGGCCTGGTGATCCCCTGTCTGGCAGCTACTTCGGCCTGGTGAGGCGGCTTGTGAATGCCTGCCCACGGCTTGAAGTCATAAAGCGGTCCGTCTGCATTGAGGGTGCGCGTAGGGCTTTTGCCCGAGCGAAAGTGCACTAGGTGAAGATGGAAGCCGAGAAGCTAAAGGAGGGGCCGCCAGAGGGCAAGGAGCATCGCCGCCCCGAAAAGTATTATGACAGCGTCCTGAAGGGTGCCCGCCTTGTGGCGGAGGAATGTTCTAAGGATGTAATATTTGAATGAATGTACTCATGTGATCCTGTAATATGAAAACGAGCTCATCTGCACTATATAACGCTTGTTGATTTAAAATATTACCTCATGTGCGGTCGTTTATAAAATCTGAGAGTTGGCTAGTCGTCGGCTTCTGCCCCCATGTAGCTAGTACTGAGGTGTTCGGGATAAATCTGGTCACTCTTTATCCCAGTTTTGGGTCCTTCGAAGGAGGTGTTCAGCACAACGAACCAGGCAATCGGACTATAAATCTTTATCACTCTCACATAGGCATAGAAGTCTACAATTTTAAATTTTGGTGAAGCCCCTAGTATTCGGAAGGCCGAACTTGGGGTGCTATGAACGCCTAAATCGGACAAGGCCGACTCCTCGCCTGAAGCGGAAAAAATCTTTAGTGATTTGGGATCTCTCGAACAGCGACCAGCTCTCGCCACATCATGACAGTCAGTTTTCGGCTTTCTCTACTGAGGTGCTCGTCCGGAAGAACCGGGACACAATCGCAGTAGTTCTCCCAGTGCTACCTTAGCAGATATAGCAGAACGTAAGGCACCAAAACATGGGAGCCGGGCAAACCCAACTATTGACCCAAGACATGACTCGGAGCTGATGCATATAATGCTATAAGTTCAGGGTGCCGCACTGTCGAAAGTGTTTGGACTTTTCTTGCCGCGTTATGGGGTACACTGAAGCCTCTGCCGTACTAAACGCACTAGAATGTATGGGAGCAACTTGTCGTGAATAGACAAACAAGGAAGAAAAAAAAGAAGATGAAGAAATGTAATAATAAGCTGACGCTGTGCATTGTTATTTATAGGATATGTCAAAGCGTATGTGTATAAGTAGTACAATAAGCAAAAATAGGACTATCTGACATGTTTGATCCAAGGGCGAGCTGTGTGTGGGTATGTAAAACAGGTATAACGATTGGTATGAGAGACCACCTGGGGATTCCCTTGTACGTCAAAGCTTCTTGCTCCCTTGGTGCTTCCCTCCCGTGATGGGTTCGATGATCTAGCTATCGGAGAGGGCGTCCAGAGAATAGGGTCCTGAAAGGAAGAAAATGATAAAGATATACTTGTCCTGAGGCGGTTGAACCGCATTGTGGGACATGCCATAGCCGTGCCTCCGCCTATACCCATGGTATCTTTAGTGCGTAGTTATGTACGTGTGGCGCAAATTTCATCGCTTGACTGGGACTAGGATAGAGGCCAAGTTGCTAGGATATCTCTGAACGAGCCTAGTGATTCTGTTGCAGGTTATTCCGGACTCGCTTGAATGTGTCTGTGGACCTTGTCGCCGAATTGCCGGTTTGCCTCGAAAGGCTGCTTTGCACTTCTGCCACAAAGGACGCAGTGTGCTCCTCCATGCGGAGCGAGCGTTCTGTGTTTCCGTTAACTGTTATAACCCCGCGAGGTCCTGACATTTGAGCTTGAGGTATGCGTAATGCGGTACCGCATTGAATCTAGCGAATGCGGTTCGTCCGAGTAGTGCGTGATAGCCACTGCGGAAGGGGACGATATCGGAGATTAATTATTCACTTCGGAAGTTATCCGGAGATCCGAAGACCACTTCCAGTGTGATTGAGCCCATGCAACAGGCCTCTACACCTGGTATGACACCTTTGAAGGTGGTTTTTGTGGGTTTGATCCTCAAGGGGTCTATACCCATTTTGCGCACCGTATCCTGATAAAGCAGGTTCAGGCTGCTACCACCGTCCATTAGGACTCGAGTGAGGTGGAATCCGTCAATGATAGGATCAAGGACCAATGCGGCAGAACCGCCATGACGGATACTAGTGGGGTGGTCCCTGCAATCAAACGTGATCGGACAAGAAGACCATGGGTTGAACTTTGAGGCGACTGGCTCCATCGCATAGACGTCCCTAAGTGCACGCTTCCGTTCCCTCTTGGGGATATGGGTTGCGTATATCATGTTCACCGTTTTCACTTGGGCAGGAAATATCTTCTGTCCTCCTGTGTTCGGCGGCCGGGGCTCCTCCTCATCATCGCTATGCAGCTCCTTTTCCTTGCTTTCGGCATTCAACTTGCCGACCTGTTTGAACACCCAGCATTCTCTGTTGGTGTGGTTGGCTGGCTTATCGGGGGTGCCGTGAATTTGACACGAGCGGTCGAGTATGCGGTCCAAACTGGACGGGCCCGAATTGTTTCTTTTGAACGCCTTTTTCCGCTGACCGGATTTAGAGCCAGTGAATCCGGCATTGACTGCCGTGTATTCGGCGTTATCGCTGTTGTTGCGGCGCTTGTATCTGTTGCGATGTGGCTTGCCGTTGCTGTCTCTGGCCTCCGATGTGCCAGGGTTGCTTGTTGTGTTGTTGCTAAGGGCCAACCAGCTATCCTCGCCCGCGCAAAATCGGGTCATGAGTGTTGTGAGGGCTGCCATGGACTTTGGCTTCTCTTGGCCGAGATGTCTGGCGAGCCACTCATCACGGATGTTATGCTTAAAGGCCGCTAGGGCTTCGGCATCACGGATGTTTTGGTTAGGAACTGAGTCCAAAATTTCCTGGCTGACTCTCCAGGCTGTTGGGCTATGTGACTTAAATCATCAGCATCCGGTGGTCGCACATAAGTGCCCTGGAAGTTGTCCAGGAATGCGTGTGCCAGGTTCTCCCAACTTCCGATGGAGTTTGCTGGCAAGCTATTTAGCCAATGTCGAGCTGGTCCTTTGAGTTTTAACGGGAGGTACTTGATGGCGTGTAGATCATCCCTGCGGGCCATGTGAATGTGGAGGAAGAAATCCTCTATCCATACCACGGGATCAGTAGTACCATCGTATGATTCAATGTTCACGGGTTTAAACCCTTCTGGGAATTCATGATCCATTACTTCATCAGTGAAGCATAGGGGGGGGTGCGGCGTCTCTATGCCGGGCTATGTCACGACGCAGTTCGTACGAGTCTTGTCTGATGTGTTCAGCCCGACCGGATTTGCTTTTGGTGTATCCGGCATGACGGTCGTCGTCATGTGTTGGGGCACGCCCTCATGATCCGAAGATCGATCTTTTGTGTCCTGCTTTGTTTTCCAATACGTCTCGCAGGTCATGTGTGTTACCCCGGGCCTTGCTGTTTTTGTTTGACTGGTGACAGGGTGCGGGCTGGACTTCGGGCTTATATGCCACTTTGTCCCGGCCACGAGGTGGCCAGTCTGCCCATCATACACTGGAAGCGCAGGCTTTAATGCTTCCTCTTCAAGTTGGGGTAGCAACCTGTGCTTTGGGAAACTTTTGATTGGGCGCTCGAGTTCGTGTTCCTCAGCTGCCAGGACCTCAGTCCATCTATCCGCTAGCAAATGTTGCTCAGCTTGAAGCTGTTGTTGCTTTTTCCTCAGGCTTTTTGCTGTAGCAATAAGCCGGCGCTTGAAGCGCTCCTGTTCGACGGGATCCTTGGGCACGATAAATTCTTTGTTGCCGAGGCTCACCTCGTCTTTGGAGGGAGGCATGTAATTGTCATCCTCTGATTCTCCGTCTGTTGCCTATTCCTTGGGGCTGGCTTGCCCATCCTCCTGCGCAAAGCCTGGCTGGAGGGGATTGTCTTCGTCTTCGGCACTATTTGCACCGTTATTGTCTCCTGTGCCGGTAGCACGGTTTTTGCTATGGCGGGGCTTAGGGCGGCGCCGATGACGCCGGTTCTTGGATTGCTTCTCGGTGGGATTATCCTCCGTTGCCTTATTGCCATCGCTTTCTTTGGGGGTGTCCACCATGTATATATCATACGATGAGGTGGCAGTCCAGCGCCCTGTGGGCGGTGGTTCCTGTTCGTCTCCCGCATCGTCGTCCATACCGTCGATGTCTTCGAAGTCGAAGTCGAGCATGTCGGTTAGGTCATCGACAGTGGCTACTAAGTGGGTGGTGGGTGGGGAACGAATTTTTCGCCGTCCGCTTCCCACTCGAGCCGGACATAGTTCGACCAAGGGTCTCCTGACAAGGAGAGAGACCGTAATGAGTTTAGCACGTCGCCCAGGGAGAGTGCTGGAAGATATCCGCGAAGGTGAACTCCATGATCGGGGCCCAATCAGATTGGATCGCCACGGACATGAGCGGTTCGGAGTCTGTGGCCAGGGACGAATCCGAGTGTCCGGCAACACAGGTCTCATAGGAGGTGAAGTCGGTATTTGGCTCTATCGCCGATGAGTGTGCGGCCTCTGTGGCGGGGTCCATCCACCCGTCCTCGGACGGCGCGATCTGTTCCGGATTGAGGGCCGGAGTAGTTACAGGTGTGATCTCCCGAACACTGTCCGACGGCAGAGCTAAATCATGCTCATCATGACTATGCGGCGCACCTGACATGGGTTCGAATCCGTCGAATATCAAGTCTCCGCAGATGTCAGCGGTATAATTCAAGCTTTCAAACATGACCTGATGGCCAGGGGCGTAGCTCTCAATCTTCTCCAGATGGCCGAGCGAGTTGGCCCGCAGTACGAAGCCGCCGAATACGAAGATCTGTCCGGGGAAAACCTCACCCTGGATCGCATCGTTGCCGATGATCGAAGCAGCCATCAGGCCATGATTGTGACGACACAGTGGAACTCTGAATGAAAGCTCCAATGTCGGTGTCAAAATTGGCGGATCTCGGCTAGGGGGTCCTGAACTGTGCGTCTAAGGTGGATGGTAACAGGAGGCGGGGGACACAATGTTTACCCAGGTTCGGGCCCTCTCGATGGAGGTAATACCCTACTTCCTGCTTGATTGATCTTGATGATATGAGTATTACAAGAGTTGATCTACCACGAGATCGAAGAGGCTAAACCCTAGAAGCTAGCCTATGGTATGATTGTTGTTGTCCTATGGACTAAACCCTCCGGTTTATATAGACACCGGAAGGGGCTAGGGTTACACAGAGTCGGTTACAAGGGAGGAGATCTACATATCCAAATTACCAAGCTTGCCTTCCACGCAAAGGAGAGTCCCACCCGGACATGGGACGAAGTCTTCAATCTTGTATCTTCATAGTCCAACTGTCCGGCCAAAGGATATAGTCCGGCTATCCGAGGACCCACTAATCCAGGACTCCCTCACCCCTCCTTGAGCTCTACAAAAATACCTAGATCTTCCTCAAATCTTGGATCCAGGTCCCGAATATGATCCTCTGGCTGCGGAGCAGGGCTATAAATCCCTGCGACAGCCTTCCTCTATTCCTTCGGATTAAAAGTTCAAATAATTACGACCCAGGAAGGAGATTGAATAAAGTTACGAAGCAAAGGCTCACCCAGCTGGGAGGATTATACATGGAAAATCCTTCTCGGCATTTAAGGCGGGTAAACTCTTCTTTATCCCCTTTATAAAGATCAGCTAACATGGCGACTCGGGCGGCGAAGTTGTCCGAACCCTTGCACCCGTAGCGAGATGTGTCATCCTCCCCGTTGTAGTTCCACATGGGGAGTCCTCTAGATTGGAGTGGCTGAGCACCTCGCGTTATGGAAATCACCATGACCTCAATTATGGACAGTCCGGATTGGGCGAGTATCTTTATCTTGTCCATTAACTTCCTAACCTCCGCACTGTGTTCCTCCTCGAGGCTCCGGGGGTGCCAGTTGTGGTGCTTTTTTAATGGAGCGTTGGAAAATAAGGGTAGTCCTCGTCGGATTGGGTCCGAGAGAACGCCATCTTCAATATAAAACCACTCTGATGGCTACTCTTCAGATGCCTTCTTCGGAGTGTCGAATAGGTATCCTATCCCTGCTATGTGCCATACTTCGGCACCGCCCACCTGGAATATGGATCCCTTCTGGGAGCGAGGGACAAGGCAGAAATGCTTCCTCCATAACTCAAAATGGGCCTCACAGCCTAGGAACAACTTACAAAGAGCGACGAAGCCCGCGATGTGCAGAATGGAGCCCGGCATGAGATTGTGCAGTTGGAGGCCATGGTATTCTAGGAGGCCTCGGAGGAAGGGGTGGATTGGAAATCCAATGCCTCTTAATAGAAAGGAAACAAAACACACTCGCTCCCCTTCTGAAGGATTAGGGAAATTTTCTGCCAGGGCTTCGCCAGTAAAAAGTTAATCCCGCCCGAATGGGGACTAGATCCGCAGGGGGGAGATATCCCTGCACCTGGAGCTTGGTTAGCTGGGCATGGGATACAGAACAGCTCTCCCAATCGCCTTCTTGAGGACCATGGGGGCAGTAGGAAGAACTGGGAGCGCTGGCCATGCTTGTGTGGTTTCTTGTGGCAAGCTCTAAGGATTTTCTGCCTGGTGTGGAATGGCATCTGAGATTCGATCTCCTTAAATAGACGCCTTCCCTACAGGGTCTGGGTGTTATGTGTAAAAATACTTGGACCCTTCGTATTCGTCTGACACGTGAGAGCCGGGGCGACGATGGCGCAGAAGCCGAAGGATATAACATTTAATGTAAAGATAAACTATTCGAAGAACTCACCTTACCAAGACCGAAGATGTAAAAGCCGAATACAGTCCTTTGGCTCATATGCTCTGAAGTCTGTGGAGGAGGAACCCGCGTTGCAATGTCGAAGACAATTTGCGCGCCGGACACATCATCATTGAAGACTGGTTCGGGGGCTATTGAGGGAGTCCTGTATTAGGGGGTCCTCGGGCATTCGGGCTATGTGACATGGGTCGGACTCATGGGCTTTGAAGATACAGGATGGAAGGCTTTCCCCCCGTGTCCGGATGGGACTCTCCTTGGCGTGGAAGGTAAGCTAGGCGCTCGGATCTGAAGATTACTTCCTTTGTAAACCGACTCTGTACAACCCTAGGCCCCTCCGGTGTCTATATAAACCGGATGGGTTTAGTCCATAGGGACGGTCATAATCATACAGCCTAGACATCTAGGGTTCAACCATTACGATCTCGAGGTAGATCAACTCTTGTAACCCGTATATTCATCAAAGTCAATCAAGCAGGAAGTAGGGTATTACCTCCATCAAGAGGCCCAAACCTGGGTAAACATCGTGTCCCCTGCCTCTTGTTACCCTTGATCCTCAGACGCACAGTTCGAGACCCCCTACCTAAGATCTGCCGGTATTGACACTGACAGCCGGTAGTTCTCTGGTCCCTTAGAATGACACCTAATCGAGCTATCGGACAGACTCCCTTCTCCCTGGTCTATGGGGCATAAGCAGTTATCCCCACAGAACTCATTTACGGGTCTCCTCGGGTGCTTGCCTATGATGAAGTAGTGCAAGATCAGCACCGGCATGACAACACTGTGCTACTCGAGGAGAACCGTCTCCGGGCCGCTACGCGTGTTGCACGCTATCGGGTAGCCCCGTGTCGCTATCACAGCCGCAGGGTTCGTGCCCGGTGTCTCGAGGAAGGTAACCTTGTCCTTAGGCACGTTCAGTCCGCCAAGGGTACACACAAGTTATCACTGAAGTGGGAAGGCCCTTACCGGGTAGTATGAGTCTCCAGACCCGACGCAATCGGTGGATACCGCAGATGGCACACCGTTGCAAAACTCGTGAAACATTGAGCATCTCCGTAAGTTCTACCCGTAAGGCGCAGAGGCTGCCGGGCCCTGCCTGGCAGCCACCCATTGTACATGGCATTGCCAAAGTTGCATGTAACCCCTTGTACAAGCCGGGGCGATGACCCCGCGCAAGAGAAAATAAAGAAGCGCTGTAGGGGGCCCCAACTGAGATTGCATGCATGCACGAGCACACCCAGATCATTGCATAAGCACTTCATGAGCATTTGCATATGCATATAGATAGGATTGCATCCTGCATTCATTCTCATCTACATTGTGTTGTAGGTTCTTCTCATGAACCTGGCTTTGACAAAGGATGAGAAGATTGCACGACACAACGATCCTCGGCAAAGCAAACAGATAAGTTCACCTCTAGTCCATTAGTATTCTGTAAAGCTACAACTTTGCATAAGAAAACCTCGCCTCCCTCTTTGAAACTTAGGTGCTCCCATCCATAACTCGAACGCTGCTTCAGTCAGGGTGGTCGCAGAGGCCTCTGGGAAAAAGGATTTGGCGGGGGGCTAGCTCGTCTGTCTGTTCCCCGGTAGACAAAGACGGTGCCGGCAGGATATCTTGCCAGGGAAAACTCATTTATTCTATTAAAGAGGCACTTTTCCTCTGCATGGACATACACATGCACGAGTTCCCAACGAGATTCATCTTTTTCATTCATATGAAGTTGCAAGTACAAGCATTACAGAATACAAAGATGGACTTGAGAGATTACATTATTTGAATTAAAATTTGGCGATTGCCTACAGGTTTAAGATTAAAAAAGATAGTGCCCCATTACGCCTTTGCCCCTGTCCATCTCCTGCAGGAAGAGGTTGAAGAGGGCCGGAGGCACGCACAGGTGGGATCCAGCACCTCCCCAGGATCAGGGAGGCACCGCTCCCCAGCAGGGAGGAAGAAATCGGAGCGCAGGGGTGGATGGTGATGCTGCCGGAGGACCAGATGGGTGGCACAGAGTCACCGGCAAACACGACTCATCGGAACGGCCGTCCCTGTTCTTTATGCATCGTGCGTTGCCGGTGTCATCCGCATCACTACAACCCGAAGACCTCGACGCGACCACCAAGCCGGGCACCATGCTCTCTAAGCCCTCCCATAGAGAGCATGGTTGTCCTCGGGAGCCCTGACGTTAGAAGTTATTGTACGTCCCGAAGACTTGTGAGAAAGCAAGGAGCCTTCCTGTCCGACGAAGAAAACTGCGTCCAGGAGGAGCCAGATTCGCTCCTGTTAGCGACGAATCTCTCCTACGGCTCCTCCCCAAGGCCGCAAAAGGAAGAAGAATGGGGAGCGGTCGACTACCACGCGACGTGCCCATCTCAAGCCGCGACATGGTGTTGGCCGCATCCCCTCCCACTGAAGTCAAGGACACGGGCGACCCGGCGGGAAGCGTGCCGGGGTTTCCACTCCCGGCGTCGGCGCCGCACCGCCCGAACCTTCCTTTCAGATCCAAGGAAAATCCCAAACAGGAGCCCGGGGACTAGCCCTAGGCTCTTCTCTCCAGCATGACCAGCAGAAATAGAAGATGAGGAGAGGAGGAGCACGGAGATGGATGACTCCGCCCTCCTCCGCTCCTCCCCTTTTATAAGCCAGGCGGGGAAGGGCAGCTGCTCCATCAACAGGCAACCACTGCCCTCCCCCGCCAAGTCAAGGCAGGCGGGACCTCTTCAAGATGCTCTTCCGCACTACGTGCCTCCGTTACCTACCCCACGCTATGCATGCGGCATACGTGGATAAGGATAAGAGCACACTGTGGGAAGAGTAATTTGGCGGTTTCTACCCTATGCATTAAAGTCATTAACGGGCCATCACTGCCGCGGCCCCGCCATTATTGGCTTTATACCATGCTCGGGGGAATCAAAAACCGCCCCAAGATTGAAAATAATGAAGCAGCAACAGAAAACCTCAAGGGACCAACCCCTTCAGCAGCCCTTCCTGTGCACTTATTAGGCCCTACCCCGCCGACGCTCCGCTGCGCGATCGGGGCAGGCCTGGGGGCTTCTGTCGATGCAACAAACCCCGGGTATGTTGCCCAACTGTGCACAGGCACAAGATCAAGATTGAAGCACCATCTTAAGTGATGGGTTGAAGAACCAAGAGACTTGAAGAACCAACATGCATTTCAGAGAGATCGAGATCGAGCCAAAGGAACAGGATATCGGCAAGAGAAGGGCCTCCCTCGTCGGGCAGGCGAGCTTGGCAAGGGGCCAGGCCACCACCAGAAGCAAGCAACCAAGACTCCCCAGCAATGCCTGCCAGGGCTAGCGGGGCCTGAACGACCCCGCCAACCGTGCAAGTACGACCCACATCGTCAATCAGTGCGGTCTCAAGCCGCAAGGCGATTAAGTGGCAGCATTTGCCACATGGCAGCCATCTCCTACAGAAGAAACCCACAGGTGACACCCGTCCAGTGACATGTTAAGAGAACATGTGCGGAGCTGGCGAGATAAGCCCGGCAGGCCTTGTCGGGCAGCTAGTGATGTGACAGTGAGAGGTGCATTTAATGCACCCTGTCAGCCCGCAGAGTTAGGTATGATAGCACTATTTGCTATCATATCAGTGGGTAATGACTGTTTTGCGACTGTGGTGACCCCTTACTCTATAAAAGGAGGCCCATGGAAATCGTTTGAAGGGGTTAGAGGGTTGGAAACTTGACAAACCCAAGCCACCATACGCCTGTGGTCATAGTAGCCCTAAGTCAGGTCTTGCCAGGCAAGTGTACCACGCACCACCACGTTCATTTCCACCATCAATCCACCAAAGCAGGAGTAGGGTCTTACGCCTTGCGGCGGCCCGAACCTGGGTAAATTTCTTGTGTGCTCTTTGCCGTGCTACCACACGCTGGTCTACTCTTTGTGCAACGCGACATCCCCCATCGAACCAGCAAGGGGCCTCCTGGTCCCATAGGTGGCCGCGGATATCTGGCGACAACGTGCCGCGCGGCACGAACAAGGAGCAGACGACATTGCCAAGAGGGTGTCCCGAAACCTGCCATAGGAGCCTAGCATCTTCGAGGAGCGGCTCTTCAAGCCATCGGCAGCCCCCTCCACCACAGAACCGGCAGTGCCTCAGGAGGAATTCCCACCGGGACCACCCTCGGGGGCACCTGCTTGCGGCCCGACCGTGGGAGCCCGTCTGCTCCTCACTCTAGAGCCTCAGGAGGGGTGCTGGACCAAGGAGTTCAAGGCGTACCATCTCCAGGGGACCATGCCAGAGAAGGAGGAAGACGTGGAAAGTGTGGCTCGCCAGGCCACAGCCTACTGCATCTAGGACGGTGAGCTTTACCGAAGATGGCCGAATGATGTCTATCTATGGTGCATCTCCTGGTAGCAAGGACACGAGCTTCTGGCCGATATACATGGCGGGGACTGCGAGCATCACTCTTCATCATGCACCATCGTGGGCAAGGCGTTCCGCAGTGGGTTGTATTGGCCCACGACGCTCAAGGACACCACCGAGTTGGTGAGATCCTATGAAGCCTGCCAATTCCATGCCAAGCAGATCCACCAGCCCGCTCAAGGTCTCCAGACCATCCCGCTCTCATGGCCGTTCACGGTCTGGGGGCTGGACATCTTGGTCCCGTTCCCTCGAGCGCCCGGGGGCTACCGCTACCGCTACGTCGCCGTCGACAAGTTCACCAAGTGGGCGGAAGTGGAGGCCGCCCGCACCATCCCAGCCGGCTCGGTAGTCAAGTTCATCAAGGACTCATGAGCCAGTTCGGGGTCCCTAATCGCATCATCACCGACAATGGCTCGCAGTTCACTAGCAATCTTTTCAAAACATATTGTGCTAACCTTGGAACGCAGATATGCTACGCCTTAGTGGCACACCCCAGGCGGAATAGCCAGGCCGAGTGCGCCAACACGGAGGTCCTGAAAGGCCTCAAGGAAAGAACCTTCAAGAAGAAGCTCGAGGCATGCGGCAGGGGCTGGCTCGACGTGCTCCAGTCCGTGTTGTGGTCCATCCGCACTACTGCGACCAAGCAGACGGGCGAAACTCCATTCTTCCTCGTCTTCAGAGCTAAAGCGGTTCTCCCTCACGAGGCCAGGCATCGCTCTGTGCGGGTCTTGCTGTTTGACGAGGCACGCCAGGATGCCTCGCGGGGGATGGACCTCGTGCTGGGGGGAGGAAAGCAGCGGCCAAGCCTCGCTCCGAGTAGCGAGGTACCAGCAGGCGCTGCGGCGGTACCACTGCCACAGTGTACGCTCCAGGACGCTCGAGGTGGGTGATCTCGTCCTAATGTGGGCGCTCTCTAGGGAGGGGCTGCATAAGCTCTCACCCATGTAGGAGGGCCCGTCCAGGGTCGCCCGCGTCTCTAGGCTTGGCACTACGCGCCTGGAGACGCAAGACAGGATCCCCATCCAGAACGCGTGGAACATCTAGCACCTCCAGAAGTTCTACCCATGAAGCAAGGCCCCGTGCCTGTGAAGGTCTCCGCTCGTGACACTCTCACGTAATAATGAGTGGGGCTGTACATGCCCCGGATTCTCCTAAGCACCGCCCGCGGGCCTCATAGGGGCTCCCTCCCACGTCCTAGTGGCAACACTTAGCTCCGCACTGGTGAGAAGACTAGACTAGGTGCCGGACGCGGCTGTTCTTTTGATTGCTTTCTGTAGTTGTTTGCAACTTTTTAATGGAATTCGGAGTTTCCGTGTTTTTCCGTTCGTCTTAGTTGGAATTTTCTCCTCTTACTTCGCTCGCCTCTCAGTCTTGACCCAGGAAGAGCGACAGTTGCCTGTCGCTCCTCCTCATGCGTCCCACCCATGGGGGTTAGGCAGGTGTGCACGTTTGGGTTCACTCGCACGCAAACACACCTCGCTGAAACCCTGTTACCCCAGTGCTTCGGCCTTCTTAATCCTCACAAGACGGTCTCGAATGAGCTCGTGGACATGCGCACCCTATCAAGTCTGTTCCCCTGAGCAGTGCAACGTGGTGCATTAGCCACAGCCAACCCACGCCTAGGAGCTCGCACGAGGAAGAACTAGGCGCTTCGTCAAGCTTTCTAACAACTCTGCAGCTCTACAACGTGTCCTGAGGTCGGCGGCTCCTAAGTCATCAGGAAGGAGGCTTCGCCAGGTGCCAGTGGAAGGGCGCGTACTCGCTAGGTGGGAAAGTACCACCAACACTTCAAGCTAAGTTACCCTAACCGCACCAGCTCCGGACATGGATATTATGGCATAACATCGAAATAATAAACATAGCATAGTGGCATAAGTGCCATGGTTCATTACACACCCCAGCGGGGTACTCTACTTTCTGGAAATGCAGAAAAAAGGGAAGGTTAAACAAAAGCAGGCCGCACGCCTGCAGCAGCTCCCGAGGCCAGGCTCCAGCAATGCCCGAAGCTCAGTCCAAGCCTTCCTCCCGCTTCACCGGAGCACGGCGGCAAGATGTCCTGTCGCCTTCCCCGATCTGAGCCCGTCGATGGGGAGGCTGATCATAGCCGCAGCTGCTAGTGCTCTCGCCGAAGGAGGAGCCGCCGCCGTCGCCAATCACCCTCGTCGTCGTCGCGTCTGTCGTCAAGGCCAAGCTCATCGTCGTTGCTGCCATCTTCGGGGCAGCACCCCGCGCGGCGGCCATCTTCCCCAAACACCCTCACATAGAGGGTCACGAGGCAGTCGTACTTGAAGTGGAGGGTGCACCTCCTACTCAGGTCGCGCGCGTGGGCAAACGCCAGCTAGCCGTGAGTCAAATACACGTTACCGGCGGCGGTGACCTTGACCCAGCCCATCAGATCCAACAACATCATGTTGTATAACTCTAGCAATTTGTTTATCAAGAAATTCACCAAGTGGCATATCATCATTATCAAGCAAGGTACTAGCATCATCATAAGCATCATTCATAGTAGAAGTAGCATCATCAATAACTTGCGACATATCAGAATTAATAGCATGTGGTGGTGTTGCAAGTTTATTCATAACAAAATGTGAATCTAAAGCAGAACTGGATGGTAGTTCCTTACCTCCCCTCGTCCTTGAGGGAAATATCTTAGTCTTAGGATCCTTTAGATTCTTCATAGTGATAATATGATAATAATCCCAAGTGACTCAACAAATATATCTATGCTCCCCGGCAACGACGCTAGAAAAAGGTCTTGACAACCCACAAGTATAGGGGATCACAACAGTTTTCGAGGGTAAAGTATTCAACCCAAATTTATAGATTCGACACAAGAGGATCCAAAGAATATTTGAAGGTATTAGCAGCCGAGTTGTCAATTCAACCACACCTAGAGATTAATTATCTGCAGCAAAGTGATCAGTAGCAAAGTAGTTTGATAGTTTTGATAGTGGTAGCAGCAGCAATAGTTACAATCACAGTGATAGCAGTAATTTTCTAGCAAGTGTAACAGTGATGATAGCAGTAGTAACTTAGCAGAAAGAATATGGAAAAGTTCATAGGCATTGGATCGGTGACTTGTTGGATGATATTCATCATGTGACAGTTATAACCTAGGGCGATATGGCACTAGCTCCAGTTCATCGATAGAATGTAGGCATGTATTCCGTAAATAGTCATACGTGCTTTAATAAAAGAACTTGCAAGACATATTTTGTCCTACCCTCCCGTGGCAGCGGGGTCCATATGTTGGGGAACACAATAATTTCAAAAAAATTCCTACGCACACGCAAGATCATGGTGATGCATAGCAACAAGAGGGGAGAGTATTGTCTATGTACCCTCATAGACCGTAAGCGGAAGTGTTATGACAACGCGGTTGATGTAGTCGTACGTCCTCACGATCGACCGATCCTAGTACCGAAAGTATGGCACCTCCGTGATCTGCACATGTTCAGCTCGGTGACGTCCCATGAACTCATGATCCAGCAGAGTGTCGAGGGAGAGCTTTGTCAGCATGAGGGCGTGATGACGGTGATGATGATGCTACCGGAACAAGGATTTGCCTAAGCACCACTACGATATGACCGAGGTGGATTACGGGGGAGGGGGCACCGCACATGGCTGGAAACAATCAACTTGTGTGTTCTAGGGTGCCCCCTGCCCTCGTAAATAAAGGAGTGAGGGGGAGGCCGACCGGCCCTTGGGGCGCGCCAGGAGAGGAGGAGTCCTCCTCCTAGTAGGAGTAGGACTCCCCTTTCCTACTCCTACTATGAGGGGAAAGGAAGGAGGAGAGGGAGAAGGAAAGGGGGGTGCCCCCCCTTCCCTAGTCCAATTTGGACCAGAGGGGGAGGGGGTGCGCGGCCTGCCCTGGCCGGCCCTCTCTCTCTCTCCACTAAGGCCCATGTGGCCCATTAGTTCTCTGGGGGGGTCCGGTAACCCTCCGGTAGTCAGGTTTTCTCCGAAATCACCCGGAACATTTCCTGTGTCCGAATATCACCGTCCAGTATATCAATCTTTATGTCTAGACAATTTCGAGACACCTCGTCATGTCCATGGTCACATCCGGGACTCCGAACTACCTTCGCTACGTCAAAACACATAAACTCATAATATAGATCGTCACCAAACATTAAGCGTGCGGACCCTACTGGTTCGAGAACTATGTAGACATGATCGAGACACGTCTCCGGTCAATAACCAATAGCGGAACCTAGATGTTCATATTGGCTCCCACATATTCTACAAAGATCTTTATCAGTCAAACCGCATAATGATGTACATTGTTCTCTTTGTCATCGATATGTTACTTGCCCGAGATTCGATCGTCGGTATCTCAATACCTAGTTCAATCTCGTTACCGGCAAGTCCCTTTACTCCTTCCATAATTCATCATCCCGTACCTAACTCATTAGTCAAATTGCTTGCAAGGCCTATAGTGATGTGCATTATTAAGAGGGCCCAGAGATACCTCTCTGAAAATCGGAGTGACAAATCCTAACCTCGATCTATGCCAACTCAAGAAACACCATCGGAGAAACCTATAGAGCACCTTTATAATCACCCGGTTACGTTGTGACGTTTGGTAGCACACAAAGTGTTCCTCTGGTATTCGGGAGTTGCATGATCTCATAGTCATAGGAACATGTATAAGTTATGGAGAAAGCAATAGCAACAAACTGAATGATCATCGTGCTAAGCTAACGGATGGGTCAAGTCAATCACATCATTCTCTAATGATGTGATCCCGTTAATCAAATGACAACTCATGTCTATGGTTAGGAAACATAACCATCATTGATTCAACGACCTAGTTAAGTAGAGGCATACTAGTGACATCCTGTTTGTCTATGTATTCACACATGTACTAAGTTTCCGGTTAGTACAATTCTAGCATGAATAATAAACATTTATCATGATATAAGAAAATATAAATAACAACTTTATTAGTGCGTCTAGGGCATGTTTCCTTTAGTCTCCCACTTGAACTAGAGTTAATAATCTAGATTACATTGTAATGATTCTAACACCCATGGAGTCTTGGTGTTGATCATGTTTCGCTCGTGAGAGAGGCTTAGTCAATGGGTCTGCAACATTCAGATCCGTATGTCTCTTGCAAATCTCTATGTCTCCCTCCTTGACTTGATCGCGGATGGAATTGAAGCGTCTCTTGATGTGCTTGGTTCTGTTGTGAAATCTGGATTCCTTTGCGAAGGCAATTGCACCAGTATTGTCACAAAAGATTTTCATTGGACCCGATGCACTAGGTATGACACCTAGATCAGATATGAACTCCTTCATCCAGACTCCTTCATTGGCTATTTCTGAAGCAGCTATGTACTCCGCTTCACACGTAGATCCCGCCACGACGCTCTTCTTGGAACTACACCTGAAAGTGCGTTATATCGACTAGAGGGGGGTGAATAGGCGATTTTTATGAAAGTCTTCAAAACGTGGAAGTTATGAAGACAAACGATAGAGATAAACCTATTACCATGCAGCGGAAGGTAGACTACACTAGACAAACCATAGTCAAGTATTCAATGGAGTGAAAGCACAATGACTAATAGCAGCAATGTAGTAAGGATCAGGTAGGAAGATGTTATGAAGCCAAACGGAACACGCAGTCACTCAGTGAAGACAAAAGATAGTGCAATCATACAATGACTTCACAAGGACTAACAGTAAGTAAAGGGAAGGGAAGGATGAAACCAGTGACTCGTTGAAGACAATTATTTGTTGGACCAGTTCCAGTTGCTGTGACAACTGTATGTCTGGTTAGGGCGGCTAGGTATTTAAACCTGAGGACACACAGTCCCGGACACCCAGTCCTCACCGTATTGCCCTTGAGCTAAGGTCACACAGACCTCGCCCAATCACTCTGGTAAGTCTTCAAGGTCGACTCCGAAACCTTCACAGACTTCGTTCACCGGCAATCCACAATGTCTCTTGGATGCTCAGAACATGATGCCTAACCGGCTGGAGGATTCACAGTCCTCAAGTGTAATAAGTCTTCAGATCACACAGACAAGAAGACTTAAGTGATGCCTAACACTTTTAGGCTCTGGGTGGTTAGGGCTTTATCCTTGCAAGGAATTCTCTCTCAAAGGCTTCGAGGTGGGTTGCTCTCAAACGACAAAAGCCGTACTCTAACTCTGAGCAGCCAACCGTTTATGGTTGTAGGGGGTGGGCTATTTATAGCCACTAGGCAACCCGACCTGATTTGTCCGAAATGACCCTGGGTCACTAAGGAACTGACACGTGTTTCAACGGTCAGATTTCAAACTCACGCGGTAGCTTTACTTGGGCTACAAGCAAAGCTTACTTGTCCGACTCTGGACAAGTTTCGCTCTCATAGTCTTCACTCGAAGACATAGGTTTTGGTTAAGCATCACTTCAGTCATTCTGACTGGTTCACTTGGACCCCACTTAACAGTACGGTGGTTCCTATGACTCAACAAAGAAGAAACAGAACTACAAAAGATCTAAGTCTTCGAGCTCCATAGGCTTCATGCGATGTCTTCTCTTGTCATAGTCTTCAATGTGAGTATCTTCACATACCACCTTTGACATCAATGTCTTCATACATTTTTAGGGGTCATCTCTGGTAGGAAAACCGAATCAATGAGGGACTTCTACCTGTGTTATCCTGCAATTCTCACAAACACATTAGTCACTCAACTAGGTTTGTCGTCAATACTCAAAACCAACTAGGGGTGGCACTAGATGCACTTACAATCTCCCCCTTTTTGGTGATTGATGACAAACTAGTTGAAGTTTTCAACGGGGAATATAATATGTGAATAAAGGATAAGGAATTGTCTTCATAAGTTGCAAGGGCTCCCCCTGAAGATGTGCATATAAGTAATTTGCTTTTGGAATGCAAATGCACATGGCAGGTTGTACTTGTGGAGATCCTCTTCAACTTATGATGACAATTCATTATGCATGTGAAGATATGTGAAGATAATGACATGTATAATGGAAAATGGACGTCTGCGAAATGATCTAAGTGCGGAATTTATCATCGCACATGCGGAATTTATCATCGCATCACAAAGTGGCAAATAAGTAGCAGACGACCATTGAGTTTAAGTGTTACAACTCAAAGAACCAAATGTATCAAAACGAGAGTTGTAAACACGAAGCAAAATATAAAGCACCCGCCCATATGGACCTGCTTGAAGACTATCAAACTCATATGCTTCTCCCCCTTTTGTCAGGAAGGACCAAAAAGGTTTGAAGACATAGAGCATCTACTCGTTCCCATGAAGAGTAGGTGAAGCAGCAGGGTCGTCGGTGGTGTTCGGCGGTGCAGAAGCAGTTGGAGCAGTGTCGAAGCGTGCTGAAGGAGGTGGCGGTGAAGTGGCATCGTCTTCATCCTCGATCACTTTGGCATTCACAGTTGCAGCAGAGGAAGAGAACTCAGAGTCTTCAAGAGATGGAGTGCGTCGCAGCACTGCCCTTCGAGGAGGTGTGGAGTCAAACTTGAAGCGTTCAGAGAAGCCATCCTCTTGAAGATCATCTTCAGAGCACATCAGCATCAGCCCTTTCCATGTGCGTCGAGAGGTTTCATGGGCAACAAAAGCATTCTTGGTGGCAAGATTGTGAATGCGGTTGACATCCACCAAGAGGCTTTGCATTTGGCACTTCAGCCAGTCATGATGCCTATCCTGTTTCTGATGAAGAGCCACCAGAAGCTCTCGGTCATTAAGAACACAAGTGCGCTTCTTGGGTCGTTGGGCAGTTGTGCTGTCGGTGGCTTCAGTAAGGGCAGGATGTGATGCACATGTAGTTCCAGCCAAAGGATACACACGAGTGACAGCTTCAACTCCTTCAATGTTCTGAGAAAAACTTTGATGCTCTGCATTCTGAAGACTTAGAGGTTCCTTGGCAGGCTCAGGATAGATGGATTCAATAGACATATCCACATCAGGCAGAAAGATCCGATGATTGCGAGCAGATGGTTGATATGAGATAGCGGAGTGAAGTTTGATCAGCCGCATTACCCATGGGGCATAGAACTTCAAGCCAAAAAGATCAGAGCCTGATGCAGCAAGTTGGCGAATGAAGAAGTCCTGTGCATTGAAGCATTTGCCATGAAGAATATAGAAGACCAAAGTCTTCATTACACCTTCCAGCTTGGCATGTGGAGAGTGTCCATTGATGGGCCAGAGAGTTCGCCTTATGATGTGATAAATAGTCCTTGGCAGATACTCAAGGTCTTCAACAAAGAACTCTTTGGGATATGCAGCATCTTGGGGAAATGGCTTCATCATACTGAGCATCTGACTCATGTTAGGTTCAGGCTTCTGAAAGATGCTCTCCACAGCTTCACTGTGAAGTTGGCAGCCAGATTCGTAGAGATCGCCAGGAGTGGGTAGACCAGTGAGCTCAATGATGTCAAAGGCTTTGGCTTCGTGATGAACGTTTCCTGTCATCCACTCCAGGACCCAAGTCTTCGGACCTCTGTTGTACCCGCGGATGTGAAGTGTGGCATAGAATTGGAGCAGCAACTCTTCATTCCAATGCTCTTGATCGGTGACGAACGACAGCAATCCAACCTCTTTGAAGCAATCCAGAGCTTCTTCCAGACAGGGCAGACCAGCTATTTCTTCAATGTCAAGATGCTTGTGTGGGAAGATGCGACCTTGATTGTATAGAATGCAGGAGTAATAGCTTCGCTGCGGATAGCTCCAGAACCGATTAGATGATATTCTTTCCCTTGAGTAGGGGTTCCTAGAGCTATTGAAGAATGTGTTGTCTGCTCTGAAGCCATTGACATTGAAGGATCCAGGTGCTGATGTAGGACCTGGAAACCTGGGAAATCTTGGGATTGGCTTCTGTACCTGAGGCCTGTGCTCAACATGATAGTCGAACTGAGGACCGGCAGCAGGCGCAGGAACAGCAGCAGTGGGATCAGTGGCTTCGTTGACTTCTGGTGCTTGGGTTGGTGAAGGATCCACATTAGCTTCAGCCATGACAGCGTCAGTGGCTTCATTGGTGTTGGTGGTGGCAGCCTGAAGATTTTCAACCTCCACTTGACGAGCTGGAGGGTCGGTCACGGTCACGTTCTCCTCGAGAACAGCTTCTTGGTGGGACGGGGGAGTAGCAGCTTTTGGTGCTTCTTCTTCATCGGCTGATGCAGCCGGAATGTCTTCAGCAGCTTTAGCTTCAGACTCAAAGACTGGAGGCCTTGGTCCTTTGCGAAGCCTGCGCAACGCTGGCGACGCCTGTGGAGTTGGAGTTGGCTGGGCCTGAAAGTCTTCTTCCTCTTGTGGGCAATCAGCCCATGATGCATCCTGAGCAATTGGCATCAGAGGACGACCAATGCTGATGAGTTCGCTGTGCGTTAGCACATGTGATGATACCTGTTGGTGCTCGAGCTGAGGAAGGACTGCATCATCTTCAACATGGTCATGGTGACCAATGTCTTTAGCAGCGATGGGATCAACTGCTGGAAAGTCTTCAGCTTCATGAGCCTCTGTGAAAGCAGGCTCATGGACAGTCAGTTGACGTTCTTGTGGTTCAGCGTCAGGGCGAACCATGGAGATGGGTTCAACAATCAAGGGCTCTGTGGGAGCAGCCCGTTCCTTCTTGGTCTTCCGCTTCTTCTTGGAGGGAGCAGTGGCACAGGCTTCAGGATGTTTCCTCTTTCTGGCTTCAGCCTCAGAAGTCCTCGTCTTCTTCAGCTCTGAAGTGGTTGACCGGGCCTTTGGCTTCGAGCCAGTCATGCTAGTTGGGAAGACAATGGGATCTGCTTCCTGCCTTGGTGCGTTGGGTTTGGCCACAGTGGGCTTCTTCTTCTGCTTAGCAGCCATCCTGGGATCAATGCCCGGACGCCCAAGGGCCTTGCGCTTCTCAGCCTCGTTGTAGCCTTGCACACACTTGTCAGCTAGGCTCTTCATGCGCTCCCGAGAACCCTGAGCTTCTGCACGTTTCTCGAGAAAGGCTTCTTTGAGCTCGTGCAGCATAATCTTGAAGTTTTCACCTCTTGTACACTGAGCTTGGCCATATGCTTCTTGAACTGAGCCTTTTCATAGTCAATCTTTTGCTTCAGTTCGACAATGCGCTAAGCGAGAGCTAGCTCTGAAGCAATGGCGCCATGGAAGGCGACACTGAGGCCAATGGGTAGTTGCAGATCTTCGAAGCTGATGTTGGGCGTGTCAAACCACTCATCAATGAAGTTGTGGATGATTGTCACGTCAAAGAGAGGCAGATCATTGAAGATCTCTGCTTGTTCTTTGCTCTTGATGAGTTGCTCAAGAGCGTCATCTGCAAGATCTTCATCACTAGACAGATCAATGGCATCGTTTCGCAGAATGGCAGCAGCTGTCAGTTCTTGGCCGGTGTGTGGCAGAGGCATCTTGACCTTCTGGGGCTTGGAGATGCGTGACAATCTTCAGACTGCACACTGTCTTCAGGAGGTGCAGTGGCCAGTGGCTTCGCCCGTGAGATTTTTGGTGCAGAGGCAGGCTTTGAAGCTTTTGGCTGCTTCAGCTTCTTTGGCTTCGGCGCTGCAGGCGCTTCATCTGATTCAGCGTCATCTGCAGGCTCATTCACGGCAGTCCCTTGAACCACGATATGGGTGATGAGACCTTCAAGGTTGTAGAAGGGCCCAAGAAGATTTGGTTCAGCTTCGCGAGTTCCATCGGCACGGGGAGCAGAGGGACCAAGGTTGAAGTCTAAACCCAAAGACTTCTTGTTCTGCTTCACTGAGTTCTTGGCAAACTGGAAGTTGCGCTTGAACAAATTGTCGTCACGGCACCATAGTAGTGACGATGGGTGTGCATCTGCAGGCTGTGGCCCACGGACCATGCAGGGATAGAAGCCTTGTTCAATGGCTTCTTCTCTGGACCTGGGTTGAAGATTCTTGTATAGGATGTCTCCCCACGGTCGCCTTATGGCATTTTTCTCAGCATATTCTTGGGTCACAAACCGGTATTTGAACCATTGTTCTGCCCAATATCTTCGAATCCACTGGATTCGGGTCTTGCGCTGATTATAATCCTCTTCAGGATTTGTCTTGTAAAGTTCTGAGAGGTCATCAGGCAGATCTCTTGATGTTCCGCCACGACGCTGTCTGCCTCCCTTCCTTGCAGCTTTCTCTGAAGCCATGAATTTTAATCTGAAAGGCTTCAATACGTTCAAAGGCTTCAAGGGCTTTCGTTTGCTGGACAAACAGGAACTGGCTTTGGGAGAATTTATATGATGCTGTAAGAATTCTGCAAATGAATGCAGACTATGAGAACCAAGGGATTCTCCCACGGACATGTACCTGTGACAGCATTAAGGTGCGAGGGAAGGGGAAGAGGTCATATGCATTCTTAGAAGATTTTGAAGATAAATCAGTTTAGAAGACATTGACCTCATCGTGCGAAGACATTCACTCATAGATAAGGAGTTGGTTCCAGATTTGTACAAATCCATGGATCAGTACAAGTGAGGAATCTAACTACTTTGTGAAGTACAAGTGAATATACTAGGCATATTATGAGATGCAGTATGTAAGAGATCCAACTTGTGTGAACAGAAACTGCTTGTGGTAGAAAGTGACGAAGCTATAGGATCAAAGGGGCTATAAAAGGAAGTTTTATTTACCACATGAAGAACTGCTAGACGGAGTGGAAGAGGAGGCCGAGCAGTTTGATCGTCTGTGCCCTAACTTGGCGACGGAGGACACCTACGGCGATGGCGGAGAAGACGATGTCCACGGTCGGCGTGAGGACGGCGTCGGAGAGGTTGCGGCAGCGAAGCGCTTCGTCGCCGACATCGTCAAGGGCTAGTGGTGGCGCTAGGGTTTGTGCGAGAGTGGAAGAAGTGATAATGACTGCGGTGAGGCGTGTATTTATAGGTACAGGGGCGGCACTGCGTTATTACACAGGTGCCCCTGGCGATTCACATCTGAGGGACACGTGGCAGTCATGCAGCATATCGGGGGTTGTTCCACGTCCCACGCACGCCTGGATTGTCGGGTGGTCATTCCCACTTCTCCGGGTTTCAGGTGAAGGAATGAGCATTGAAAATGGACTTAATGTTTGTCTCTGTATCTTCTACTGACAAGGACGCAGAGAAGACATTTAACAGTTTCAATAGAATGCATATGACTTGGAGAGATAGAGTTTGAGATAGAAAGCATAGAGAGGTTAGGGTCCGATCACATTCACTTAGTTCAAAAGATTCAACAAGAAGACATAGCTATAAGTGAACGCTGTAGAGGACAGAACACTAGTATATATATATTCAACATACTGAAGATAATCATAAAGACATGTTGAAATTGAAGCCAAACCAAATGTGAAGACATAGCAAATGTAACACCACGAGGGAAACACTTCAAACAGAACATTTGGTGGTGGCGTTACCCACCGTATAGGAAGTATTAGACCCAGACACGGCGCACAATTATTGTGGCGCTCCGAAGTCAAATTCCACATTAATGTATTCACACTTAGAATGTATGTCTTCATTGATTGAAGATATACCTTACTTCGTGTGTTGTACATCTAAGTCATCAATATGCATAAGTGTTAGGATGTGTGCCTGATCACAGGACATTTGAGGATTCCAAGATATTTAGCTCACACCGTAACTTGCAAAATCTCTTCTCATCCAAGGGCTTGGTGAAGATATCTGCCAATTGTTCTTCAGTGTTGACGTGTATAATATCAATGTCTTCCTTCACAACATGATCTCTAAGAAAGTGATGACGAATTTCAATGTGCTTTGTCTTCGAGTGCCGAACTGGGTTGTTGGAAATCTTGATGGCGCTTTCGTTGTCGCAGTAGAGTGGCACTTGCTTCAGATGAATGCCATAGTCCTTGAGTGTTTGCTTCATCCACAGAAGCTGAGCGCAGCAAGATCCAGCAGCAATGTATTCAGATTCAGCAGTGGAGAGAGATACACAG